>NC_057803.1:170152592-170180958 GCF_018294505.1 Triticum aestivum
TTGGAGAAGTTTTCAACAAAGCGGCGACAATAGCTGGCTAGACCAAGGAAACTCCTAACTTGTTTAACGGTCTCAGGTGGAGTCCAATCGAGAACGGCTTGAACTCTCTCGGGATTGACAGCAATGCCCTTACCAGAGATTACGTGGCCTAGATAGGTCACTTCTGGCAACCAAAATTCACACTTGGAGAACTTGGCATAAAGGCGGTGCTCTCTGAGTTTTTCTAACACAAGTCTAAGATGTTCGGCATGCTCTTCCTCGTTCTTCGAGTAAATAAGAATATCATCGAGGTAAACCACGACGAACTTATCTAAGTACTCCATGAAGATCGAGTTCATCAAGCGGGAGAATGTGGCTGGGGCGTTGGTTAGGCCAAAGGACATGACGGTGTACTCGTACTGGCCATAACGAGTGACAAAAGCTGTCTTGGGAATGTCCCCGTTTCTGATTTTGATTTGGTGGTATCCTAACCTCAAATCCATCTTGGAGAAGACTGAGGATCCAGCGAGCTGATCATACAGGTCGTTGATCCTGGGGAGCGGATACTTGTTCTTTATCGTGACCAAATTAACGGGACGATAATCAACGACCATCCGGTCCGTACCGTCTTTCTTCTTGACAAAGAGGACGGGGCAAGCCCAAGGAGAAGAACTAGGACGGATAAAACCCTTTTGCAAGGACTCATCGAGTTGTTTCTTAAGCTCGGCTAGTTCTAGGGGTGCCATCTTGTAAGGTCTCCGGGAGATTGGAGCTGTTCCTGGGATAAGATCTATGACGAACTCTACATCTCTGTCAGGTGGAACACCTGGCAGTTCCTCTGGAAAGACATCCGGAAAGTCACGGACTACCGGGATATCTTCAAGGTCTGGAAGAGGGCTGGCATTAAGAGAATAGAGCTGACGCTTTGCAACTCTAGTGGAGACGGTGACTATCTTGCCAGACGGGTGTGTAAGTTGAACAGATCTTGTGTAACAATCAATCTTGGCATGATGAGCTGTCATCCAGTCCATACCCAAGATGATGTTAATATCTGAAGACTTGAGGGCTACAAGTGATGCAAGGAATACAAGTCTGTCAACAAGGATTTCGTTACCGTGGCTTACACTAGAGGTTTGCCATTTAGATCCAGGAGTTTGGATGACTAGCGGAGTTGGCATATCACAAAATGACATGTTGTGCAAGTTAGCATAGCTTTCAGAAATGAAGGAGTGAGATGCTCCAGTATCGAATAGAACTGATGCTGGGTGACAATTGACAAGGAGTGTACCAAGAACGACATCCGGATCATCATGAGCGTCTTTAGCTGAGACGTGATGCACACGTCCACGTTCAGTGGAAACTGACTTGGCACTGATCATCTTGCGTGATGGCTTAATACATCCAACAGTCTTCTCGGGCTGGGGTGGAGCATAACTAGTCTGAGAGCAGTCACGTGCATAGTGTCCTGGCTTCCCGCATGTGAAGCAAGTCCCTGAGGTTGGACGGGGACCCGCACTAACAAGCGGTCTACCAGTAGGCCTGGGTGGAACATACGACTGAGCTGGGGAAGGCACCACATAGGATGACCTCGGTGTATAACCGGAAGGAAGAGCGGAGTTTGGAACCCAAATCCGGCGTTTCTGGGAACTAGAACCGGAGGAAGATCCCAAATCACGGGTGTGCTTACGAGACTCCTCGTAAGTGAGCCGAGCTGTCTCTGCATTAATGGCCTTGTTCACAAGGGCTTGGAATGTATCGCAATGGTGCAGGTGGAGATCACGACGCAACTTGGGGTTGAGACCCTTCCGGAACCTAGCCTGCTTCTTAGCATCCGTGGACACTTCTTCTGTGGCATAGCGGGCAAGGTTCTCGAACTCTCTGCTATAAGCATCAACAGCCATCTTACTCTGGGTGAAACTACAGAACTCTTCTCTCTTGCGATCAAGGAGGGCTTGGGGAATGTGATGCTCGCGGAAAGCCTCAGTGAAATCCTTCCAGGTAGGAATCTGGCCAGCTGGAAGCATAGCCTCGTAGTTCTGCCACCAAAGACTAGCAGGACCTTCCAGGTGATATGTGGCATAAGTGACCTTGTCATCTTCAGCTACGTTCGCGGAACGCAGCTTATGAGTGATGCTACGGAGCCAATCATCTGCATCGAGTGGCTCGATGGAATGATGAAAGGTAGGTGGGTGCAAGCGAATGAAGTCATGAATGGTCACAGACTTGTTGGACTGATGTGCGGTGTTCTCCTCGATACGTGCCAACAAGTGGTTGGACTCACGCTTGTTCCTCTCCATCTCTAGCATGAACTCTGTCAACGAAGGCTGGTCAGGAGGATCCTCATTCCTACCATCTCCGTGGTTCTGGCTACGAACAATAGAACTTGATGACATCCTGAGAAACGAAAACCAGGGACGGAATCAGCATCAACTATAGACTGTAGAATGTAGGACAAGGAATTAGTATCACTCGAATTCCTAGGGAAATTCCGGCAGCATAACGGCAGTAAAATGCTCAGAATGAGACATCCTACCAAAAATGGGGTAGTACAACAACTCAAAATCACCACTCAAGGTTCTGGGATAGTACTAACTAGACTACACCGGAAGTACTCAAAACTGGGGTATGACTCTGATCAACCAATCCTATGGAACTACGGAGTAGTAACACGTGATCCTGATAGACAGAAAATAAGCCTATTTCCTTAACCCCGTCGGAAAGATAGGATGACTCAGATCAGAAGGCCATGAGGTAAAGGAATAAAAAGAGCCTTACGTTCCATCCCACAATCAATTCCCTTATATAACTAAAGAATTTCTAGACTCAACTTCGACCAGTATGGCTTGGTAATCCTACAGGCAGTCAAGCTCTGATACCAAAGCTGTCAGGACCCCGACTCGATGCCACATCGATCTAGCATGTAACACCTCATATCGCTTTGCGGCCTCACGCACGGTATTCCCACGGGTGTCGCCTTACCTTTGCCCGGGACCGTTTGCGCATTTTGGCACACGTATATGATGGTGTCGCTAGCATCCATATGATAAAGAGCCCGGGCTGACATGGCTAGTCGTAAACCCAAAGTGGCACTAACTTACAGGGACAGGCATCCATGACCCAGCATCGAACGTGTCGGTCATCAGCGAGTGAATCCAGGCTGTAGCACTGGGCTAACAGGACTCCGGTGAGCCGGGCTGTAGCGGGCTAGCAGGACTCCGGTATTCATCGCGTGACATTTCCCCGAAGGGACAGACACAGGATCGAAGAAGGACACATGCCGGCCAGCCTAAGTGTTCCGGAGCAGTAGCAAGCTACCAGGGCTCAGTGGAAGCACTAGGAGACATTTCCCGGTAAGAGAGGCTACTAAGAATAAACAACTAGATAGTCAGATCCCACACATAGCAATACACATTACACGTACGCATAACATGCAAGTATGTGCTGTACAACATGGCATCACAGCATAACTCAACAACTCATATAGATAAAGGCTCAGAAGAGCCGTCATAGCATATATTGCAAACAGGGGTCACAAGACCCATCATACAGAGCATACAAGCAACAAGCGGAAGCATTACATGTCTGGGTACATACATCTACAAAAGAAAAAGGCTGAAGAGCCTGACTATCTACACCATCCGATCAAGATCGTAGCTGAGGTACTAGCTACTAGTCGAAGTCCACGAGAACACTAGTAAGACCGAAGTCTCCGCTGCAAAAACATAAATAAAGCAACATGAGTACAAAGGTACTCAGCAAGACTTACATCAGACCCTATCATACATGCATCTGTATCAAGAGGTAATGTGGGGTTTAGTTGCAGCAAGCCAGCTTTGACTCTGTGGCTATCCTGTTCTACGACTACCAGAAACTCTTGAGGTGAAACAACGTACACGAGTCCACTAATCACCACACAATACACTACTATGGATTCATCCCCGTCTCCCTACGAGAAGGCCATCCATAGCACTCACACATGTCTTGAGCATTTTATAGTATCCACTTCAAGTTGTCTATGTACCATGTAGGCATCCAAGAAGTCCATAACCGCGGACCCGGCTATTCGAATAGATCATGTTAACCCTGCAGGGGTGTACTTCTTCACACACGCTCTCGCCGCTTACCGCCATGTACACGTCATGTATCTCGGCAACCTTCAAGCGGAAGCCTGGCGAGGGTGTCGGCCACGACCTGACTAACCACACAAGACTCTAGTCCAGGTTTATCGCCTATTCGGGTTCCATCCGCAAGGAGATCCGGCCGGGGTGTCGCTCACGGCCCCAAATGATGTGAGCAGGGTTCCCGAGCCCACCAACCGGGTGCCACTCGGTACACCGTGCCACGTGTGCCTAGTCTGTCCCAAGCCCACCCTGCCGGGTGCCACTTGGTAGAAAAATAGCACTACCTACAAACACCAGAAACTAGTTGCGACTCCTGGACAGAGATCAAGTTGGTTAATAAGTCGAGAGGGCTTGGAGCGCCCGGAGCCCAATGTGTGGTAGTATCGAGTCATTGGACAACATACACAGAACTCAGGGCTTAAGGACGGTTCCAGTGAGACAACCCACCATGTACTCCTACATGGCCTCTCACCGCTACCTTTACCAAATCGTGTTCACACACTTCACTCTCAGCATCAGAACATATCGTGACACTCCAATTCATTCCCAATGAATCAGACCTGACACAACTCTAAGCAATAGCAGGCATAGCATGGTAGGAACACATCAGTGGCTTCAATCAACTCCTACACATGCTAGTGGGTTTCAACTATTTACTGTGGCAATGGCAGGACATGCAGAGGAATGGGTTCAACTACCGCAGCACAAAGTAGCAGATGAATCGTTGTTGTCCTAATGCAATAACTGAGAGCAGGAGCGAGAGAGTAGGGTTTTATCGAAATGAACAAGGGGGTTTGCTTGCCTGGTAAATCAACAAGGGAGGCACTGCTTCACAGACAGGTACTCTGGAACGTCTCCGGAGCAGGACCTATCGAGAAGGAACGGTGCCGGCAATCAAAACACAATCATATGCAACAATATGATGCATGAACATGGCATGTAGATGTGATGCTGTTTGAGCTAATGCATCTAGTAAACATTTGGTTTGAAGTCCATTTGAACCAAAGGTTCAAATGCATTTCTAAATTAGGTCTCTTATATATGCCATAATGTGTTTTCCCATATTCAGCATGTATAAGTTGGTTTTTCATGCATGAAACTAGTACAGATGGAAAGGTTGCATTTTTCTGATAATTTTTCATATATAAATTATTTAAATCTGAGCTACGGTTGAAATGTTATGAATTTTTGAAGTTTAAATCAATTTCTGGAATTTTCCTGATTTAATTAAATCCAGAATTTATATACTGCGCCAGCATGACGTCAGCACGACGTCAGCGGGTCAACGCGGCTGTCCAGGTCAAACCTGACGTGTGGGACCCACACGTCAGTGACAGGGGGGGTTAACAGGGGTTAATTTAATTTAATAAAAAGGTTAAGGGGGGTCGGGCCCACTGGTCAGCGTCAGGGGGGGGGTTAGTCAACGGTGATTAGCACTAAGCTAATCACCTGACGGGCCGGCCCCACCTGGCAGGGCTCAGGCGACGGGGGCTCGTCGTCGGCGACCTCTGGACGCGGCGGAGTCCGCGCCACAGGCCACGGGGACGGCGTCTGAGAGCACCGGGGCGTAGCCCGGGCTCTCGCGCATCTGGTGGGACAGGTGGGAGGAGCGGGGACGGCCGGAGCTCGCCGGAGCAAGGCTCGCGGCGGCGGCCGGGGTTCGGGCGCGAGCGGGATCGGGCTGCGGGGCACGGGGAGGCCACCTGAGGGGCCCGGCGGCACCCTCGTGGCACCAGGAACGCGGAGGGAGACTTGGTTTGGGCGGAGGCGGGCCGAGACGGCGGCGGCGACATGGACGGCGGCGAGGGGCTTCGGCCGTGGTGGGGAGCGGCGCTACGGCACGGGAACGGGAGGGAGAAGAGAGGGGAACGGCGGCGGAGCTCACCGCGATCACGCAGAGCAGCACAGCGGGGTCGGGGAAGGCCTGGTGACGGCGAATCGACGGCGGCGGACGGCGGAGCCCGAGGAGGAAGACGATGTCGATGGTGGCTCCTCGGGGCACTCCGGCTTGCTTGGCTCGGCGAGGAGGTAGCTGGCGACGAAGCGGAGCTCCTGGGCGTGTCGGGGAGGTGAGGGGAGACCGGTGGCTACGGAGATGCCCGTCGGCGGCGGCGGTGGTTCTCGGGTGAGAGGGAGAGAGAGCAGGGGGAGAAGAGGAGGGCGAGGGAGAGTGAGAACGGTGCGGGGCAGCGCGTGGCGATGTTCCGGACGTCCAGGCGTCGAGGGGGAGGACAGGCAGGCAGGTGCCGTGGCGGCACGGCGGTGCGCACGCGCCGGCCACACGCCTCTGGCCTCCTGGCGGGAGGTGGAGGACGACTGGCGCTAGCCAGTCGGCTGGGCCGGCCAGCTGGGCCGCACAGGGGAGGGGAGGCCCAGGTAAGCCCCTCCTTCTTTTATTTCTGTTTTTCTATTTTTTTCTGACATTTGTTTTATTTAACAAATATATTAAATCATTTAATTTTATTATGCCAATTTTTG
The DNA here is from genome assembly GCF_018294505.1 of Triticum aestivum. Lineage (NCBI taxonomy): Eukaryota > Viridiplantae > Streptophyta > Magnoliopsida > Poales > Poaceae > Triticum > Triticum aestivum. The sequence continues at coordinate 170,159,171 of NC_057803.1, forward strand.
CAGGAGCTAGATATATTATTCCAGAGCTCTTTTATAATTGGCATAATTTTTGGACCATATTTCATATATATAGAAATATATTTCCAATGCAAATATTTATCGAATTAACCCAAATGGCCAAAATAAATATCCATGAGCTCCTAAAAATATTGTTTTGATTTTTATCTCTGTCCAATATTTTTAGAGGGCATCATGAGCATTTTCTTGGACCCTTTTGGAGAAATTTTTATTTGGGTCATTTTCAAAAAATGATTCTGAGGGTTTCCACCAATCCTCATTTCAAATTAAATGAAATTTAAATATGATGCACAAATAACTAGCTAGTCTAAGTCATACCAGACTAGGGATGTGACACTCTTTGTCAGTTTTCTGAGCTTCTCTGATTCTATCCATCAAAGTTGACTGAATCTCCAATGCTGCTACATAGCCTCTCGGAACTATTTCCACACATAGTTCACGAAGATTTTCTGCTAACTCCTTGGGTATTTCTCCCATCATTAACGTATTGACATGGCTCTTACGGCTTAATGCGTCAGCTACTACATTAGCCTTTCCGGGGTGATAATGCAATTTCATATCATAATCCTTGATAAGCTCGAACCATCTCCTTTGTCTGAGATTCAACTCCTTCTATGTGAAAATGTACTTCAAACTCTTATGATCCGTGAACATCTCACAATGATTTCCAATGAGGAAATGTCTCCATGTTTTCAAAGCATGCACTACGGCTGCTAATTCCAAATCATGCGTAGCATAATTTAACTCATGAGGCTTCAGTTGTCTTGAGGCATATGAAACAACTCTCCCTTCCTTCATAAGCACTGCTCCAATTCCTCGACGTGAAGCGTCACAATACACCTCATAAATCTTTGGTCTGGTCTGGGAAAATCAATACTAGTGAGGTAACCAAGCGTTTCTTCAACTCCTGGAAACTAGCCTCACATTCCTCTGTCCATATGAACTTGGTTTCTTTCTTTAATAACTCCGTCATAGGCTTCGCAATCTTTGATAAATTCTCAATAAACCTCCGGTAGTATCCTGCGAGTCCAAGAAAACTCCGGATCTCTCCAACTGTTGTTGGGGCTTCCCACTTGGTCACGGTTTCAACTTTTAGTGGGATCTACTGCTATTCCTTCTCCGGATATAACGTGTCCGAGGAATCCTACTTGCTTCAACCAAAACTCACATTTGTTGAACTTGGCATATAATTGATGTTCTCTGAGCTTTTCAAGTACCAAACGCAAATGCTCCTTATGCTCCTCTTCATTCTTCGAGTAAACCAGGATATCATCAATGAACACTACGATGAACTTATCCAAAAACTCCATAAATACTTTGTTCATCATGTTCATAAAATAGGCAGGTGGGTTAGTCAGACCAAATGACATAACGGTATACTCGTACAGCCCATACCTGGTGGTAAAAGCTGTCTTCGGGATATCCTGTTCTCGAATCTTCAACTGGTGGTATCCTGATCGCAGATCGATCTTGGAAAATACCTTAGCTCCTTGCAATCAATCAAATAGATCATTTATCATTGGTAGTGGGTACTTGTTCTTGATTGTTACTTCATTCAATCCTCGATAATCTACAACCATCCTTAATGATCCATCTTTCTTCTCTACCAGAAGTACCGGCGATCCCCAAGGTGAAGAGCTTGGGCGAATATACCCCTTATCCAGTAACTCCTTAATCTGCTTCTTAATTTCCACCAAATCCTTTGCTGGCATCCTATATGGTCTCTTTGATATTGGCCCTGTGCCTGGCAATAGCTCAATCAAAAACTCAATATCTCTATCCGGTGGCATGCCTGGCAACTCTTCTGGAAATACTTCAGGAAAATCCCTTACCACTGGTACTTCCTCCTGCACAACTCCTATTAGGCAATTTACTTGAGTCCTCTTTGGCACATGCCAGGATACATACTTGATCCTTCTCCCTTCTGGGGTGGTAAGCAAAATTGACTTACTAGCACATTCAATATTCCCTTCATACTTTGATAACCAATCCATGCCTAATATCACATCCAATCCTTGAGATTCCAATACTATTAGGTCTGAGGGAAAAACATAGTTACCAATCCTTAATGGTAACCGATCACACCATAGACTAGCCACATACTCTACTCCAGGCGAGGTTACTAACATGGGTGACCTAAGGGCTTGGGTTGATAGGTTATACTTATCCACAAATCCCCTTGAGATGTATGAATGCGATGCACCAGTATCAAAAAGAACGAGTGCAGTAAATGACTTAACCAAAAACTTACCTATTACTGCATCGGGCTGAGCTTCAACCTCCTCCATGCTAACGTGGTTCACCTGTCCCCTGTTGAAAGGGTTCAGCTTCTTCCCAGAGCTTCCATTGCTATTTCCATTTTGTAATTCAGGACATTCATTGGCATAATGTCCGGTCTTCGAACACTTAAAGCAAGTGACTTGGCTCAAGTCCTTCTTGGCTGGGGTTGTTGGGTTGGTGCAGTTCTGGCCGTTGCTTCCTCCATTGCCATTTCCATTCTTGGTGCCATTGTGATTGTGCGAGCTACCTCCTCCATGGGTATGCTGAAAATGTCCTCCCGGTCTAGGGGTAAAACGTGGCTTCTGCTGAGCTCCTGAATTGTACTTTCCTTGTCCATACTTCCTCTTGCGATTCTCAATTTGCTGATGCTTGCCTTCAATCATAAGAGCACAACCTACCAACTCCTGGTAGTTGTTGAAGGTGGCTACCATCAACTGCATGCTCAACTCATCATTCAGTCCTTCCAGAAACTTCTCCTGCTTAGCTGCATCCGTAGCGACATCATCTGGTGCATAACGTGCTAACTTACTAAAATCCTCCACATACTGGCCATCTGTCCTTCCTCCTTGGCGCAAGTTGCGAAACTCACGCTTCTTCATGGCCATAGCTCCTGCTGAAACATGGGCAGTACGAAAAGCCTGCTGAAACTGGTCCCATGTGACAGTGTCAACTAGAAAAGTGGCTGTGAAATTCTCCCACCATGATGATGCAGGTCCTTCTAGCTGATGTGCGGCAAACTTCACCTTTTTCGCATCTGTGCATCCTGCTATGGTCAACTCCCTAGCTGTCTTGCGGAGCCAATCATCTGCTACTATCGGCTCGGTGCTACTGGAAAACACTGGCAGATTCAGCCTAAGAAAACGGGCTAAGTGGTCAACAGGTGGTGGTGGTGGTGGTGGGTTGTTGTTGTTGTTCCCTTGATTCTGATTTTGGACTAGCAACTGCATCAATGTGTTCTGCTGCTGGATCAACTGGGTGAGCTCCGGTGGAAAGGCAAATCCAGGGTCATGTCTCGGAGGCATCTAAGGGTTTAGAAAAGATGAGATATAAGAATAGAGGGGGTCTAAAGAGAAAACACTACCCATATGCACATGAGGAAAAAGCAAACAATTCACTTCAATCAATCAAACAAGGGCATACAATCGATCTAACTATCGCAAAAGTGCTCGGACTACTATATTTACATGGTGGACTACTACTGATGAGGTGGTCTACTAGAAATATTCTTCAGTTGCAAACTCCATGATATCTGCTCCAGCTTCATCAACATAGTCATCATCGCTACTATCTGGTTCCGAGTCAGTGCCGTCGATGATGATGTAGTCTTCCGGGCTAATCTCCTGGGGTTCTTCGTCTTCATCTACTGGCGTAGGGCCTCCCATAAATATTCCAATCTTCTTGATTAGGTCGTCATTCTTCTCCACCAATACTTCAATTTCTTCTTCATAATATTCACAAGTAGCCTTGAGTTCTTCCTCCAGTTCCTTGATACTAGTCTTAGCCTTCTTCAGATCTATCATGTCGGCGCACATCTGGTTCTCCTGTCGTCGAATGTGCTGGTTTAACTCCTGGATAAAAGCTGCAATTGATCTACCCTTCCTGGTGCTGATCATCTCCCAGTGCTCATCTCGGCGCCCACAAATCTGGTAGATAGTATCCTTGAGATCCTTGTGGTAGACTTCTCCAACGCGTCCCATGGCGATGTGAGCTGCCATGCTCTTTCCTAGACTCCAAGTTGGTGCATCAAAAGAAAACTCTATGGGCTCGGTGACTGGCATGAACATCCTTCCTGGAACTTGAACTTGAATCATCCAGCGCTCTTCTTCAGGTAAAGTGGCGTTGTAGGTTCCCGTGAAGCTTGGTACTCCTATGTTCAGGTATCTAGTGACTTCCTTCAAGTGTCGTCCAAAGGGTGTATCTTCATCCGGTTGCGTGAACTTGTTCCTTGCATCCGCCATCCTAAAGAGTAGAAAACATGAGAGGTCAGAAGAGAAGAGAGTGAAAAGTGATCTAGGTCTTTTAGCTTAGTGGTCGTGTCCTACAGTCAGCGTGTGCTCTGATACCATCTCTGTAGCGACCAGACCTCAAACGGTCTGATCTCTATGCTCCGGTGTCATCCCTGGATCAGTAATGCTGACACCACACAGTACTCGGAGGATTTATAGTAGAGTAGCAATCACACACTTATTACATCGAGTGTCTCAAAAGAGAACTTATTACAATAAATATGGCTTAAGGCCATCTAATAACGATAACAGCGGAAGGCTTGGAAGATAAGTGAGTCCATCAACTCCAACGGCATCACTGAGTATAGAACCACAACCTAAAAACTCCTTAATCATCGTCTGAAAAGTCTGCAACATTAATGTTGTAGCCCGAAACGGGTCAGCACATGGAATATGTTGGCAATGTAACACATAGAGAGTAATGGAATGGAACAGCTATACTATATGCATATTGGCTGGTGGAAAGCTCTATGGTTACAGTTTTGCGTAAAGCCAATTTTTCCCTACTTCAAAGGAATAATTTTATTTAACTATCATGGTAGTTGTTAAACATTGAGAATTGTTGACAGCATTCTCAATCCCAATTAAGCATCATCATTAAACAAAACCCAACAAAATTAATTTAGAGTAACATGTTGGGATTCACATGATAATCCAAGTACTAGATACTCAAGATGTCCATAACCGGGGACACGGCTAACCATGATTAGTTTGTTACACTCTACAGAGGTTTGCGCACTTTTCCCCACAAGACTCGATCGCCTCCGTTTGGTTTCTCGCACTACATGGTGTTTGAGAAGATGGATGACCGAGACATAGTCTTTCAGAAGCGCTAGCACCTTACGATCGGGTAGACCGTATCACCTACATCCCCTACATCTGCTAGTCTACCACTGTAAGAGTTCGCACAACTTAGTCAACTATGCTAGAGCCCATAATAGCTTGTGGCTGCACACGGAAGTTTCTAGTATGAATAGTCTCATGATCCCTTTGAGCCTGGGTGGCGGTCCAAAAGAAGAACAGGCAAGTCCTGCAATACCCAGGTGCCTCAATCCACCCAGATGTGTGTTTAAGTTGCCACCTTAGATAAAACATTAATTAACAAAACTCACATCTGTCATGGATATCACTCACCCAATCCACGTCTACTAGCATAGTATGGCATAATAAGCAAACGTAGAAGTAACTCCCAAAGGTTTGAAAATAAATAGGTAATAGGTACTACCTCAACTACTTCCCATCCCATAATTTAATTAGATCCTAATCATGCAATGTGTGAGGATTGATCTAATGCAATAAAACTGGGTAGTAGAAAAGGTATGATCAAGTGTTACTTGCCTTGCTGATGATCCGCGAAACCTAATGATTCGAAGTAACAGGCGGCGCACTCCGGGTATTCTATCGCAGACAAACAAGCAAGCATACAATAAGTACTCATCTAATGCACGGGTAAAACTCAAATAAGAGATCTAACCAGAAGGTTCAACTTAAGAACTCCGGTTGGCAAAAAGAATCAAATCGAACGAAGCAACGAAAGTCAAAGGGCGAAAGAAAACAACTTTGTTCTAGTAATTTGGATCTAGGGCAAATTTTACGATAGCAAAAACTTGTTTAAGTTGATTAAACAGATAGAGGGTTTCGAGACAAATCTCTAGGCGCTTGAATCGCCTGATTCTGATAAACGAGCGAAAAGTATTACTAAAACAAAAATCGGATCAGGAATCGCGATCATAAAAATTGCGGATTTAATCCGAGAAAAATAAAAACGACGAACGGTCGCTAGAACGAACGAACGGACGAACGCTCGCTATTTAAATAAACCGGAAAAACCGATCTATTTAAAAAAACCGAAACTAAAAAAACTGACATAAAAACTGATCTAATTTTTTTTAAAAAAAACCGATGGCACGGAAGTCGAGGCACGGCGAACCTTGGCGGCGGCGACGACGGCGTCCGGCGGCGGCGGTGCGTGGGCGGGAGCGGCGGCTAGGGCGGGTGGCTAGGGTTCTCCCGGGGGGGCTGGGCCGGCTTTTAAAGCCTGCCGGGCCAGAGTCCTATCCGGACACAGCCCGGTTAGGTCGGTTCACTTTTTTTAACTATTCCGCTCGGAAGAAAAAAAATACTAAATGGACTCCAAAATTTCTGAAATAAATTTTCACGGGCTTCTAAAATCAAGCCGCACAAGGTGAACATTTATTTGGGACCTAATGCAAATTTGAAGAACGCACATTTTTCCTAAATTCAAATAGAACACCGAAAAACTCCGAAATAAAATCTTATTTGATTTTATTATTAAATCCTCAATATTTCTTTATTTTGGGAAAGTCATTTTATTCCCTCTCTCGTATTTTTGTAATAGAAATAATTGATGATAAAATAAATAAAATCAAATGATCCTATTCTCAAAATTTGAGAAAACTCAAATATGAAAATAACGAAATCCCCAACTCCCTCCTTGACTCATTGAGTTGCGTAGAATTTCTAGGATCAACCAAAATGCAACATAAAAATATGATATGCATTGATGATCTAATGTATAACATTCCAAATTGAAAATTTGGGATGTTACATCTCATATGTGTGAAGGTTTTCTCATGAAAATGACCATAGACCAAGTTTATGATTTTTGGTTGGTAACATGTCACATAAGACAACATTGTGCGCAGGTTCCATATTTTTTATTTTTTTAAACTAATGGTGCTCATTTGACCTCGATTGTGCCAGCTAGGTTTTTTTTTCATGAAAATTACCATAGACCAAGTTTAGTATTTTTCCTCTTTAGTTTGTCTTATAAAACGGCGAATGTCGAAGGTTTCATATTTTTTCGATTTTTTTAAATTAGTTATGCTCAGTCAAAGCCTTTGAAACCCCGTTGACCAGCTCAAAACCCCTCAAAACCCCGCGGGATTTTGCCTAACCCTAGCTCCCAACGTTAGTCGTCCGATCATACCCTCGCGCCAAGCGACAGCCCTCAGATCTGGTCTTCTAGAAGGAATTAGGTGGGCTGGCTGCGTGCAGGCTCCGCACTATTGGATCACAAGGACGGCTCCGCATCGTTGGATCGTGGGGCGATCCGCGAGAGGCGATCCTATTGCTTGTGCTTGGCTGCTCGCCCACCACTGACTCCTCAAAAAAATGTTGTTATTGGGCCCAAAAGGAAACCAAGCTCTGGTTGGGCCGTAGAATTGCATCATTTTTTGCATCATTTGCTCTGTTTTTTGTGAATGTGTTGGCTCTGTATTTTTGCATCGTTTGAAATCAATTGACATTGCATGGAAAATGACCAAATTTTTAAGGGCCAAATTTATTTTTATCATGCAAAATGGCCACAAACTATTCAAAAATTGTCTCTTTTTGTTCATATAATATATATGACCACGGATTCCCACGCGTGCAATTAGCTTTTTTTCTTCTTCTTTTTCAAACCACCGTTTCCCACGCGTGTACACTCCCGATGCTGCGGTGAGTTTGAAAATGGGTTACTTCACATTTGACCCCGTTATTGCCACGGCCAAATAACATGTAGCACTACGGCTATTTAAGCCACCCTCTACCTCTGCCATCCCTCATCCATCTCCCATGCTCTCTGCCATCTACCCTTCTTGCTCTTCGACCACTTCTCCTTCTTATAGCACATCCTCAGCCATGCAGTACACCGGACCAACCTACCACTTCCCACCCACCATGCCGGAGAGGCTCTACCCTCCTGGCATGTACGTTGAGCACACACTACGTGTGTGGGCAATATCAAGGTGGAGGACCGCAAGGAACTTCACCGAGTTCTTCCTCGCGTCCGGCTACCACCACCTCCTGCAGGGATCTCCAAGGATGTTCCGTGTTGAGGAGGTCATCCAAAACGGGGTGGTGGTTTCTCTCCTTGCCCACTTCACCAACACATTCGACGCCTTCTACCTCCTCGGTCGGGTGTTTTGGTGTGGTTGCGAGTTCATCGCTTTCACCACCCACAACATGTTCACGGAGTACACCAAAATCTTCCCCACCACGTCCCGCATGCACACTCTTCCGTACCCCATCGACAATGCCCCGGAGGAGTAGTGAAGGGCGCCTGGAAGAGGAGCGAGGTGGAGAAGGCAGCATCTAGGGTTCTAAACCCTCTATCTATTTTTCTTTTCTTTTTGAGTCTATGTTATGTTAAGTTGTAATCCCATTGAACTATGTGAGAGATGATATGGGCTTGTTAGTCCTTTTATCAAGTTCTATTATTAAGTTCTCTATCTATTCTATTATGAATTTCTTCCTAGTTTCAACTATGTGATTGTTCTACGGGCTTGTTGGCCCTATCTACATGTATGTTGATTGTTTTCTTAGAGGGATCGCTTTGTTAGTAAAAACCTAGTGCATGTAGCCACAAAGAAACCTTCTTTTCTTACACAAGGCACAAAATGTAGCCACCTAGCTAGTGCATGTAGACACAACATATTTGTTCAATTTATTTGTCGTAGCAAAACGGGTGCAGGTGCGAGTGGATCAAAAAGGCTACAGCTGATCATAAAAAACAATGCGGCTATAGCTCGCACGTGTCGAAGCACGACTTAGAGGCATAACCGCATTGTAAGCAATGTCGCAAGTGAGGTAATCTTCACAACAACCCATGTAATGAATAAGGGAAAAGATACATAGTTGGCTTACATTCGCCACGTCACACAAATAGCATAAATATCATTACATTCATTAAAATACAATCAAGGTCCGACTACGGAACCAAAATAAAGAACAACCCCAAATGCAACAAAGTCCCCGATCGCCCCAACTGGGCGCCACTACTGATCGTCTGGAAAGGAAACATAGTATCGTCCTGAGTCCTCATCAAACTCCCACTTGAGCTCATTTTAGAAGTAATCTATGAGTCACGGGGACTCAGCAATCTCACACCCTCGCGATCAAGACTATTTAATCTTATAGGAAGGGTAAAAGGTATGAGGTGGAGCTGCAGCAAGCGACTAGCATATTTGGTGGCTAACATATGCAAATGAGAGCGAGAAGAGGAGGCAAAGGCACGATCGAGAAACTATGATCAAGAAGTGATCCTAGAACAACCTACGATCAAGCATAACACGAGACCGTGTTCTCTTCCCGGACTCCGCCGAAAAGAGACCATCACGGACACACACTCTGTTGATTCATTTTAATTAAGTTAAGCTTTAGGTTTTCTACAACCGGACATTAACAAATTCCCATCTGCCCATAACCGCGGGCACAGCTTTCGAAAGATCAAATCCCTGCAGGGGAGTCCCAACTTAGCCCATCACAAGCTCTCACGGTCAAGGAAGGATATTCCTTCTCCCAAGACAATCCGATCAGACTCGGAATCCCGGTTACAAGACATCTCGACAATGGTAAAACAAGTCCAGCAAGACCACCCGCTGTGCCGACAAATCCCGATAGGAGCTGCACATATCTCGTTCTCAGGGCACACCGGATAAGCTAAGCATATGGAAGCCAACGTAACCCAAGTTGCCAAGGGACGACCCCGCATGGTGCTCTGGGTTGGACCAACACTTAGAGAAGCACTGGCCCGGGGGTTTAAATAAAGATGACCCTTGAGTCCGCGAAACCCAAGGTAAAAAGGCTAGGTGGCGAATGGTAAAACCAAGGTTGGGCCTTGCTGGAAGAGTTTTATTCAAGGCGAACTGTCAAGGGGTTCCCATTATAACCCAACCGTGTAAGGAACGCAAAATCAAGGAACATAACACCGGTATGACGGAAACTAGGGCGGCAAGAGTGGAACAAAACACCAGGCATAAGGCCGAGCCTTCCACCCTTTACCAAGTATATAGGTGCATTAAAGTAGACAAGATAATATAATGATATCCCAACAATAAACATGTTCCAACAAGGAACAAACTCCAATCTTCACCTGCAACTAGCAACGCTATAAGAGGGGCTGAGCAAAGCGGTAACATAGCCAAACAACAGTTTGCTAGGACAAGGTGGGTTAGAGGTTTGACATGGCAATACGGGATGCATGATAAGCAAGTGGTAGGCATCGTATCATAGGTATAGGAAAAGAGCGAGCATCTAGCAAGCAAAGATAGAAGTGATTTCGAGGGTATGGTCATCTTGCCTGCAAAGTTCTCCGAGTTGATGTTAGCTTGATCCTCGTAAACATACTCAACGGGCTCCTCGATCATGTACTCATCTCCCGGCTCTACCCAAGCAAGAACAACAAGCAAAGGGATACACAATCAACCACGTGCAATGCACAAACAACATGATGCAAAACATGGCATGAGATGTGGGATGTGATATGCGATGCATATGCATGTTTCGGAAAGGAAAGATTGAACCTGGCCTCAACTTGGAAAACCAAGAGTGCCACTGGAAAGAGTAGTTGATTTCGGTCGAAATCGATATAAAGGTCACCGGAATCGGATGAACGGTTTGGAAATGACAAGCAAAACAAATATGGCACCGATCTGCGATTAACAGCACGAAGCCATCTAAATGCATCAAGAACAACATGCTACAACACTCTAACATAGCAACAAAATACATGGCAGGGATCCACTCAAGATTCTTGACAAAAGATGAACACTGAACAACGGCTAATTCACTCAATAGCAGGTTCAAACAAGCATGGCAAAAGTGCAAAAGATAACAGGTTTCAGACTTGGTGAAATTAACAAGTCAGGAAATTAACATCAGGAAGCAATGTTTAGAGCAAGATATCAACATGCTACAGGAACATATCATGGCAAAGCAAGGCATGTCATGAAGCTACTCAAAGCATACAACAAAAGTCCCTTACTGACCATAAGCCAAAAGGGATCAGAAAATACAATGGCAACCATGTGAACATAGCAATTATCGTTAACAGATTCAGACTTAGCAGAAAACTGGAACATGGCAAAACAAATATCAAGTAGGAATGCTTACGAGCTCGATGCACTCACCACAAGGCATTTCATGATAAACTAAGCATACACCCAGCAAGTAGACATGGCATGGAAGCTAAACATGGCAAGAACAACAACAAAGCATGCATGGATCAACTACAACAAGCTCGGCAAAAATGCTTAACACGTAAACATTCTGCTAGGAACATTTTATAGCAAAAGTAGAGCTCGATTGACTCAAGCTAGGGTGCTCCATAAATACAAACAAAGGCATGGATGGATAGAGCACCACAATATCTACAAAACATCCTTACTGATCATGCTCAAAAGAGGCATGGATCACTCGGTAGCAACATGAACACATGGCATAAAAATATTAACAGAGCAATGACTTAGAATATTTCTAAGTCCCTGAAATTAGCAACATTGAGAGAGCTACTTTGCACACTTGTGCTAGTCACCACAAAGATCACAAAAAATACATGGCATACACCCCCGTAAAGATGGCATGGCATACTTCAAAATACATGTAGAGCTCAAGATCATAGGAGGCACACAACAATCATGGCAAAAATGACAAATGATCAATTACTGATATGAAACTGAAACTAACATAAACTAGCACTCTTCCAGTAGCATTTAGGGCATCAAGATAAGCTCAAATGAACATGATGCAATGATATGAAATGAAGTACTCGTCGAGGTGAACATTTTGATATGCTACACGCACGAATCGGAGCAACGGTTGCAGAGTTATGACATGTGGAAAATGCTAAAAATATCTGAGATTAGGTCAAAAAGTCAACCGATCCGAATCCCAGATCTGGATCGAGCGCGATCTTCGAGGTTCGCCATCGGGGTACTGTTCGCCGGAGAGGAGACCTGAGGTCGCCGGACTTGGCGAGGGCGTCAAGGGGCAGCAAGGAGAAGGCCGGACGGGGAGGCGGCGGCGGCGGCGTCGAGGAAGACGTCCGGGGGGCGGCGCGCGATGAGCCGGAGACGATGGCGGCGATCGCCGACATTGGGGAGGCGCGGCGGCCAGCGAAGGTGCGGTGGAGGGCAGCAGACGGCTCGGTGGCGGCGCGCGATGGAGAGGAGCGGCGCGGGGTGCGGCCGGATGGGCCTCGGGAGGGCCCGGCCTGGGCTCTCCGGGCCGGCAATGTGGGCGTGGGGCGTGGGCGAGTCGCGTCGCGACACGTGGCGGCGGCGGGGGCAGGTCGGACATGTCCGACCTGGCGGACTTCGTCCGGCGGCGCGAGGAGGGGGAAGCTAGGTTAGGGATCCGGATTTCGGGGGAGAGGGACCTTTATATAGAGGTAGAGGGAGCTAGGAGGATCCAAATTGAGCACGGTTTGTGGCCACGCGATCGTGATCGAACGGCCTAGGTGATGGAGGAGGTTTAGGTGGGTTTTGGGACACTTTGGAGGGGTGTTGGGTTGCAACACACACGAGGCCTTTCCGGTCCCTCGGTTAACCGTTGGAATATCAAACAAAGACGAAATGGCACGAAACTTGATAGGTGGTCTACCGGTAGTAAACCAAGGCCGCATGACAAGTCTCAGTCCAATCCGAGAACATTTAATACCCGCACACGAAAAGAGGTAGAAAGGGCACTGGAGGACATAGGAGCGCCGGAATGCAAAACGGACAACGGGGAAAATGCTCGGATGCATGAGATGAACATGTATGCAAATGCAATGCACATGATGACATGATATGAGATGCATGACAAAGACAAAACAACATGAAGACAAAAACCCGACAACGAGGAAATAACATAACTTAGTGACGGAAATGGCAAGAGTTGGAATACAAATATGGCAGGTTACATACGGGGTGTTACAACACTCCACCACTATGAAAGGATCTCGTCCCGAGATCTAGGACTGGAAAAACTCCGGGTACTCAAAACGGAGGTGGTCCTCGCGTTCCCAGGTGGCTTCCCGGTCGGAATGATGTGACCACTTGACTTTCAGGAATTTGATAGACTTGTTGCGATTCTTGCGCTCAGTTTCTTCAAGAATAGCAACGGGGTGCTCATGATAAGACATGTCTTCTTGGATATCAATGTCTTCAAAGTTGAGGGTGCAGTCAGGAGTCTTGAAACACTTGCGGAGCTGAGATACGTGAAACACGTCGTGCACGTTTGCAAAGTTGGAGGGAAGCTCAAGTTGATAGGTGAAATCGCCTCTTTTGCCGATGATCTTGAAAGGACCCACGTATCTAGGGGCAAGCTTCCCTTTGATACCGAAGCAACGAGTACCTTCCATTGGAGAGACGCGGCGGTAGACATGGTCTCCGATCTCGAAAGCCAAGTCATGATGCTTGTTATCATAGTAACTCTTCTGGCACGATTGCGCGGCTTTGAGATTATCACGAATAACTTTGCACATTTCTTCTGCCTATGTGATCAAGTCATTGCCAAGAAGTTGGTGTTAACCAGTCTCTGACCAGTTTAGAGGAGTATGGCACTTCCTGCCATAGAGAATCTCGAATGGGGCCTTGCCCGAACTCGCTTGAAAGTTGTTGTTGTAGGAGAACTCAGCATATGGAAGACAATCTTCCCACTTCATACCGAAAGAGATGACACAAGCCCTGAGCATATCTTCAAGAATCTGATTTACTCGCTCGACTTGGCCACTGGTTTGAGGATGAAAAGTTGTGCTGAAGCAAATGTTGGTGCCCATGGCCTTCTGAAAAGAATCCCAGAACTTGGAGGTAAAGATGCTGCCACGATCTGAAGATATCAACTGTGGAATGCCGTGCAAGGAGACAATCCTGGAGGTATATAGCTCTTCCAACTGAGCTGCTCTGATAGATTCTTTGATAGGAAGAAAATGAGCCACTTTAGTGAGTTTGTCGATGACAACGAAGATAGCATCATTGCCACGCTTGGACTTTGGAAATCCAATCACGAAGTCCATCTCAATATCGTCAAACTTCCATTCTGGAATGGCAAGAGGTTGGAGGAGACCAGCTGGTCGTTGGTGTTCTACTTTCACTCTTCTGCAGACATCGCATTCATTCACGAACTGAGCAATCTCGCGCTTCATTCGAGTCCACCAATACGACTGCTTGAGGTCCTGGTACATCATTGTACTTCCAGGGTGAATAGAGAGGAGTGAATTGTGAGCTTCGTTCATAATGACTTTACGAAGGTCACCTTTAGGCAGAACAATGCAACCCTCAAAGAATAGATTATCCTTGTCATCAAGGCGATAGTACTTGTACTTGGGTTGACTCTTGGCAATCCCAATCTTCACCTTCTTCACCATAGCATCAAGAAGTTGAGCCTCACGAATCTGATCTTCCAAAGTAGGAGAGACTTGAAGGTTGGCAAGAAATCCTTGAGGAACAACTTGAAGATTAAGTTTGCGGAAAGCTTCACAAAGCTCCGGTTGGTAAGGCTTGAGAATCCGACTGTTGCAGTAAGCCTTCCTGCTCAATGCGTCAGCAATTACATTGGCCTTGCCTGGAGTATATTCGATACTCGGATTATACTCTTGAATCATTTCGACCCAACGAGTCTGCCTGAGGTTGAGGTTTGGCTGAGTGAAGATGTACTTGAGACTCTTATGATCAGTGAAGATGTCCACTTTTTTCCCAACAAGAGATGTCTCCAAGTTAAAAGAGCATGGACAACTGCCGCCAACTCGAGGTCATGAGTGGGGTAGTTCTTTTCGTTGGGCTTCAACTGGAGAGAGGTATATGCCACAACTTTCTTCTCTTGCATCAACACTGCACCAAGACCTTGAAGGGAAGCATCACAGAAGACCTCAAACGGTTTGGATTCATCAGGAGGAGTCAGAACTAGAGCAGTGACTAACTTCTCTTTCAGGGTGTTGAAAGCGATGTCACATTCAGGCGACTAGACGTACTTCACATGCTTCTGCGGGAGGTTGGAAAGAGGCTTCGCGATCTTTGAGAAGTTCTCAATGAACCTTCGACAATAGCTTGTGAGCCCAAGGAAGCTGCGGAGTTGCTTCACATTCTGAGGTGGTTCCAATTCACAATTGCAGACACCTTCTCAGGATTAACCGCTATGCCCTTGGCGGAGATGATATGCCCAAGGTAGAGAACCTCATCGAGACAAAACTCGCACTTCGAAAATTTCGCATAGAACTGATGTTCTCTGAGTTTATCCAGCACCTATCTCAAGTGTTTGGCATGATTCTCCTTGTTCTTGGAAAAGACCAAAATGTCATCGAGGTAGACCAAGACGAAGTCATTTGTGTAGGCGTTGAAGATGAAGTTCATCATGCGGGAGAAAGTTGGTGGAGCATTGACAAGGCCGAAAGACATGACAGTGTATTCATATGAACCATAGCTTGTTCTGAACGCTGTCTTGGGGATATCTTCATCACGAATGTGGATCTGATGATAGCCCATACGGAGATCAAGCTTGGAGAATACTTGAGCACCTTTGAGTTGTTCGAAAAGCTCATTGATGTTGGGAAGTGGGTACTTGTTCTTTATGGTCTTCTTGTTCAATGGATGGTAGTCGACACAAAGTCGGTCCATTCCATCCTTATTCTTGACAAAAAGAACACCACAACCCCATGGAGAAGAACTTGGTCGGATGAGACCCATACGCTCTTGACTATCGAGTTGCTTCTTTAGCTCCTTCAACTCTTCAGGTCCAAGCTTGTAAGGACGTTTGCAAACAGGTTCCGTGCCAGGCTCAAGATCGATGACGAATTCAACTGGCCGGTGCGGAGGCATTCCTGGAAGCTCTTCTGGAAAGACGTCTTGATATTCACAAACGACTGGAATCTGAGAGATGGCATCCAACTCGCCCTTCTCATTGAGAGAAAATAGTCGAATGGTATCATCACGAGCGGCAAAGACGATAACATCCGATGAATGTGTCAATTGAATCTGCCTGGCAGCACAATCAAGCTGAGCCTTGTGCTTAGCAAGCCTGTCCATTCCGAGAATAAGATCAATATCCGAGTTACCAAGAACCATTGGAGAAGCCAGAAACTTGAAGTCGCCCATCATGATAGAAACATTCGGGACTATCGAGGTAGCCCTCATAGACTTGGCTGGAGAAACCACTCCCATAGGTTTACCCAACATTTTGGAAACGAAGTGATGCTTTGAAAAAATGATCTTGACATGAAACAATGCGATGCACGAGTATCAAAAAGGACTTTTGCAGGAGTAGAGTTAACTGGAAAGTTACCCATAATCACATCTGACGAGTCCTCTGCTTGAGCTGCGTTTAACAAGTTGACCTTGGCGTTCTTGGGATTATGCTTGACCCCTGCAGTGCTAGCAGATCTCACAGGAGGAGGAGGATGAAGACGCCTCTGATTGAAGCATTTGTTGGCATAGTGACCCTTCTGCTGACACTTGTTGCACGTGACCTCCGAGGGCGGACGGTGATAGGGAGCACTTGATCTTGGAGCATGAGACGAAGTCTTGTTCTGAAAGCCTGGGTTGGGTGGGAGGGAAGATCCATTGCCACCTTTGCTCTTCTGCTGATAAGGCTGACGGAACGGAGGAGGAGGAGGCAACCAATACTTTTGCTGCTTAGTTGCCACTTGAGTTGAGGAAGAAGGAGTTGCATCTCTGACTCGCTTCTTGGAAGCATCGCGCTTGAGTTGAGCAGTCTCTTGTTTCAGTGCCATGTTGTAAAACTCATCGTACTTCTGAGGCTCGAAAAGCACAAGAGCAAGTTGAAGATCTTCTCTGAGGCCACCTCTGAACTGATAAATCATGCTCTTCTCGTCGGGGACGTCCTGCTTGGTGAAACGAGCGAGCTTCTGGAACATGATGTTATACTGGTAAACAAACAAGCTGCCTTGCTTCAGGTTGCGGAATTCCTCACGCTTGCTCTCAACAACACTGGGGAATGTGGTGAGCTTTGAAGTCTTGAAGGAATTCATCCCAAGTAATCACACGGCCTCCTCTGGAATCTTTGTACTGCTGATACCACTCTGCAGCTTGGTCTTTGAGTTGGAACGAAGCAAACTTGGCAAAGTCCTCAGGCCTGACGTTGCTGCACTCGAAATGCTTGCAGATATCCACGAGCCAATCATCAGCGTCTGTTGCCTCGACACAGTTGTTGAAGGTCTTTGGCTGGTTAGCGAGGAACTAGTTGACTGTAGCAAACTGATTCTGATTGTTGCCATGGCCTTGGTTGCGCTCTTGCAAGAGTTGCATGATCAGCTGCGTGTCTGCATTGGTAGCGGCCATCACAGCTTGCCATGCCTCCGGAGGTGGAGGTGGTGGTGGCGGATCAGGATTCGAACGCGTTGGAGGAGCCATCCTGAAGAGGGTGACATCCGTTAGCATCTTGACAGGCATATATTCAAGCTGAATCAAATGGATCGAAATTGCAACATATAGTCTTAACATCCGAACAAAATGAACGAATGCATTCCAATTGAAATGGTCACACTTCCATAAATTGAGAAGCCACTTAGATAGAGGTAGAACAAGAAAACAACAAGGTACGGACAAGAACAAATACTTGGTGAGGATTAGCGAATCACAAACCAAATATTCGCGGAAGAAAGACTAGAGCTACAAGAATTCCCACCTATGAAACTCCTGAACCTTTCCGGTTATGCAATCGGGTGTTGGGGATACAGGGGAAGTATAATATCTCACCCAAAGATAGCAAATCCTACATCCAGCTGTATCCATCCTTCAACACATAACCAATAAATCTTCGGAAATCATTTACCTCAACCTTCGAAAAGCATCCGTTATACGAGTTATGGTGATACTCCCGAACTCCCGCCCTAGTACTGGGTGGCGTCGAGGTTATCTCCCCAACAACTGCATAAAAGAGATTTTCGATGTCGGCGAAACTCAGGTATTCCAGAATTGCAACGATAAAATTGTGACGACAACACCTCGGAGCTCAACTCCCCGGGACACTGCCACAACCCCTAAATGTTAGGAGGCACCAAGAACAATGTTCTCGTCACAAAACCATCGGAACGATTCCAAGATACCCGCGTGATCCTAATTTTTTTAGTGAAATTTAAGAAGAGAAGAGTCAAAACTCTACGTCAGGTTGCCTCACCAGAGCGACGAAGGGACTGAGGAGTAAAAATAATCCTACTCTCCGATATATATAATCCTAAATGACTCAAAACATTTTTCTAGACTCAACAACTCCAATGATTCGATCAAGCAAGGGGCTCCTAAAGTTGAGGAAGGCTCTGATTACCAACTTGTAACGCCCACGATGCGGCTATAGCTCCCACGTGTCGAAGCATGACTTAGAGGCATAACCGCATTGTAAGCAATGTCGCAAGTGAGGTAATATTCACAACAAACCATGTAATGAATAAGGGAAAAGATACATAGTTGTCTTACACTCGCCATGTCACACAAATAGCATAAATATCATTACATTCATCCAGATACAATCAAGGTCCGACTACGGAACCAAAATAAAGAACAACCCCAAATGTGACAAAGTCCCCGATCGCCCCAACTAGGCACCACTACTGATCGTCTAGAAAGGAAACGTAGTATCGTCCTGAGTCCTCATCGAAACTCCCACTTGAGCTCAGTCGAATCACCTGGAGCGGTATCATCGGTCCCTGCATTTGGTTTTGGAAGTAATCTGTGAGTCACGGGGACTCAGCAATCTCACCCTCGCGATCAAGACTATTTAAGCTTATAGGAAGGGTAAAAGGTATGAGGTGGAGCTGCAGCAAGCGACTAGCATATTTGGTGGCTAACATACGCAAATGAGAGCGAGAAGAGGAGGCAAAGGCACGATCGAGAAACTATGATCAAGAAGTGATCCTAGAATAACCTACGATCAAGCATAACACGAGACCGTGTTCTCTTCCCGGACTCCGCCGAAAAGAGACCATCACGGACACACACTCTGTTGATTCATTTTAATTAAGTTAAGCTTTAGGTTTTCTACAACCGGACATTAAAAAATTTCCATCTACCCATAACCGCGGGAACGGCTTTCGAAAGATCAAATCCCTGCAAGGGAGTCCTAACTTAGCCCATCACAAGCTCTCACGATCAACGAAGGATATTCCTTCTCCCAAGACATTCCGATCAGACTCGGAATCCCGGTTACAAGACATCTCGACAATGGTAAAAAAAGTCCAGCAAGACCACCTAATTTGCCGACAAATCCCGATAGGAGCTGCACATATCTTGTTCTAAGGCACACCGGATAAGCTAAGTGTACGGAAGCAAACGTAACCCAAGTTGCCAAGGGACGGCCCCGCACGGTGCTCTAGGTTGGACCAACACTTAGAGAAGCACTGGCCCGGGGGTTTAAATAAAGATGACCCTTGAGTCCGCGAAACCCAAGGGAAAAAGGCTAGGTGGCAAATGGTAAAACCAAGGTTGGGCCTTGCTGGAAGAGTTTTATTCAAGGCGAACTGTCGAGGGGTTCCCATTATAACCCAACCGAATGCAAAATCAAGGAACATAACACCGGTATGACGGAAACTAGGGCGGCAAGAGTGGAACAAAACACCAGGCATAAGGCCGAGCCTTCCACCCTTTACCAAGTATATAGGTGCATTAAAGTAGACAAGATAATATAATGATATCCCAACAATAAACATGTTCCAACAAGGAACAAACTCCAATCTTCACCTGCAACTAGCAACGCTATAAGTGGGGCTGAGCAAAGCGGTAACATAGCCAAACAATGGTTTGCTAGGACAAGGTGGGTTAGAGGTTTGACATGGCAATACGGGATGCATGATAAGCAAGTGGTAGGCATCATAGCACAGGTATAGAAAAAGAGCGAGCATCTAGCAAGCAAAGATAGAAGTGATTTCGAGGGTATGGTCATCTTGCCTGCAAAGTTCTCCGAGTTGACGTTAGCTTGATCCTCGTAAACATACTCAATGGGCTCCTCGATCACATACTCGTCTCCCGGCTCTACCCAAGCAAGAACAACAAGCAAAGGGATACACAATCAACCACGTGCAACGCACAAACAACAAGATGCAAAACATGGCATGAGATGCGGGATGTGATACGCGATGCATATGCATGTTTCGGAAAGGAAAGATTGAACCTGGCCTCAACTTGGAAAACCAAGAGTGCCACTGGAAAGAGTAGTTGATTTTGGTCGAAATCGATATAAAGGTCACCGGAATCGGATGAACGGTTTGGAAATGACAAGCAAAACAAATATGGCACCGATCTGCGATTAACAGCACGAAGTCATCTAAATGCATCAAGAACAACATGCTACAGCACTCTAACATAGCAAAAAAATACATGGCAGGGATCCACTCAAGATGCTTGAGAAAAGATGAACACTGAGCTACGGCTAATTCACTCAATAGCAGGTTCAAACAAGCATGGCAAAAGTGCAAAAGATAACAAGTTTCAGACTTGGTGAAAATAACAAGTTAGGAAATTAACATTAGGAAGCAATGTTTAGAGCAAGATATCAACATGCTACAAGAACATATCATGGCAAAGCAAGGCATGGAATGAAGCTACTCAAAGCATACAACAAAAGTCCCTTACTGACCATATGCCAAAAGGGATCAGAAAATACAATGGCAACCATGTGAACATAGCAATTAAAGTTACCAGATTCAGACTTAGCAAAAAACTGGAACATGGCAAAACAGATATCAAGTAGGCATGTTTACGAGCTCGATGCACTCACCACAAGGCATTGCATGATAAACTAAGCATACACCCAGCAAGTAGACATGGCATGGAAGCTAAACATGGCAAGAACAACAACAAAGCATGCATGGATCAACTACAACAAGCTCGGCAAAAATGCTTAACACGTAAACATTCTGCCAGGAACATTTTATAGCAAAACTAGAGCTTGATTGACTCAAGCTAGGGTGCTCCATAAATACAAACAAAGGCATGGATGGATAGAGCGCCACAATATCAACAAAACATCCTTACTGATCATGCTCAAAAGAGGCATGGATCACTCGGTAGCAACATGAACACATGGCATAAAAATATTAACAAAGCAATGACTTAGAATATTTCTAAGTCCCTGAAATCAGCAACATTGAGAGAGCTACTTTGCACGCTTGTGCTAGTCACCACAGTGATCACAAAAAATACATGGCGTACACCCCTGTAAAGATGGCATGGCATACTTCCAAATACATGTAGAGCTCAAGATCATAGGAGGCACACAACAATCATGGCAAAAATGACAAATGATCAATTACTGATATGAAACTGAAACTAACAGAAACTACCACTTTTCCAACAGCATTTAGGCCATCAAGATAAGCTCAAATCAACATGATGCAATGAGATGAGCTGAAGTACTCGTCGAGATGAAAATTTCGATATGCTACACGCACGAATCGGAGCAACGGTTGCAGAGTTATGACATGCGGAAAAAATGCTAAAAATATCTGAGATTAGGTCAAAAAGTCAACCGATCCGAATCCCAGATCTGGATAGAGCGCGATCTTCGAGGTTCGCCACCGGGGTACTGTTCGCCGAAGAGGAGACCCGAGGTCGCCGGACTTGGCGAGGGCGTCGAGGGGCAGCGAGGAGAAGGCCGGACGGCAAGGCGGCGGCGTCGGCGGCGGGGAAGACGTCCGCGGGGCGGCGCGTGGCGAGCCGGAGACGACGACAGCAGTCGCCGGCATTGGGGAGGCGCGGCGGCCGGCGAAGGTGC
>NC_057803.1:170181494-170349730 GCF_018294505.1 Triticum aestivum
GGCGGCAGGCGGCTCGGTGGCGGCGCGCACAATGGAGAGGAGCGGCGCGGGGCGCGGCCGGATGGGCCTCGGGAGGGCCCGGCCTGGGCTCTCTGGGCCGGCGATGTGGGCGCGGGGCGTGGGCGAGTCGCGTCGCCACACGTGGCGGTGGCAGGGGCAGGTCGGACGTGTCCGGCCTGGCGG
Source organism: Triticum aestivum (assembly GCF_018294505.1). Taxonomy (NCBI): domain Eukaryota; kingdom Viridiplantae; phylum Streptophyta; class Magnoliopsida; order Poales; family Poaceae; genus Triticum; species Triticum aestivum. The sequence goes on from NC_057803.1 coordinate 170,181,678, forward strand.
ACTTTGTTCGGCGGCGCGAGGAGGGGGAAGCTAGGTTTGGGATCCGGATTTCGGGGGAGAGGGACCTTTATATAGAGGTAGAGGGAGCTAGGAGGCTCCAAATTGAGCACGGTTTGCGGCCACGCGATCGTGATCGAACAGCCTAGGTGATGGAGGAGGTTTAGGTGGGTTTTGGGCCACTTTGAAGGGGTGTTGGGCTGCAACACACACGAGGCCTTTTCGGTCCCTCGGTTAACCGTTGGAGTATCAAACGAAGACGAAATGGCATGAAACTTGACAAGCGGTCTACCGGTAGTAAACCAAGGCCACATGACAAGTCTCGTCCAATCCAAGAACGTTTAATACCCGCACACGAAAAGAGGTAGAAAGGGGCACCGGAGGACATAGGAGCGCCAGAATGCAAAACGGACAACGGGGAAAATGCTCAGATGCATGAGACGAACACGTCTGCAAATGCAATGCACATGATGACATGATATGAGATGCATGACAAAGACAAAACAACATGAAGACAAAACCCGACAATGAGGAAATAACATAACTTAGTGCCGGAAATGGCAAGAGTTGGAATACAAATATGGCAGGTTACATACGGGGTGTTACAAGACAAGTGTGCGAGAAGAGAGGAACCAGCGGCAGCAACCGTCGCAGCATCTGTCAAGGCTGGCATGCACGAAAGCGGCTCGGTCAGTGCATCGTGGCGGCATGCATCAGCGCATGCAGGCTCGGTCGGCACATAAACGGATGCAGGCAGGCTTGTTGGGTGCATGCATAGCAGGCTTCTGCCGTGGCGGCGCGCGCAGGCGTTTAATGCAAGGGACGGCCCAACGAAACCACGGCGCAATGGTCGAACAACTACACCCCCAACGCGGCCCCACTCATCAGATTTAACGGTCAAAGCACTGACCCAACGGCGACGTCCGTTGTGGCCTCTTCTAAGGGTTTCGGGCAAGGGAGTGGGGAAAACTGAGCAAAAGTTAAGAGCGTGGGGATGATGAGTAGAGCTAAGGAACCAGGGGCACAGATGTAAAAATCCCTAAATTCTATTGATGTCAATTGTGCTAATAATATGCAAAACCCCAAGCTTGGGGATGCTAGTTTTGCTATGTCCGCTACTTATTGTAATGATCATGGTGGGGATGACTCTTCTTATGATCTTAAAAATCTATTTAAGCCTCATGATGAATATGTTTGCAATAATATTCAAAGTGGGTTCGGAAGAGTGTCAAATTTAGGTAAAAATAATCCCACATATTTAAAGTATGATCAATCTTGTGAATTTTTTGATAAAAGTGGGTTTGGAGAGGTCATGGCTTTATTTTATGATAATCCCACTATTTTGGAAGAGTGTCAACTTTGCATGCATGTCGAACAATTAGAAAATATGTTATGTGATAGCTAATTGTTGAATTTGAATACGATCCCACATGCAATTATTATGAGAGAGGAAAATATGGTTGTAGAAATCTTCATGTTACTAAATTACCTCTCGTTATGTTGAGATTGCTATCGTTTCTTTCTTCTTCCTTGCATATGCTAGTTTTTGCTTGCATTGATAAATATTTTCCATATAAAATTCCTATGCATAGGAAGTATGTTAGACCTAAACTTGTTTTTCACATGCTACATGATGCTCTCTTCGTGTTTCAATTTCTTTCATGTGAGCATCATTAAAATTATCAACGTCTAGCTAAAAGGCTTTAAAGAAAAGCGCGTGTTGGGAGACAACCCAATATTTTTATTTTCTGTTTTTATGAGTATACACATTATTAATTCTGTAGTAATTTTGTTTTTGTGTTTCAATTAGTGTTTGAGCCAAGTAAGACCTTTGGGATGGTCTATGGTGATAGTTGATTTGATCTTGCTGAAAAACAGAAACTTTTGCGCTCATTGCCAGAATTTAAAAGAAATCATAGAAACATGCTTTTGATCTAATTTTTTTACAAAAGATTGATATACAAATTGCCCAGATTTTCCTAATGTTTCAGAATTTTTGGAGTTATAGAAGTATACAAAGTTTCCAGATTGCTACCGATTGTTCTGTTTTTGACAGATTCTATTTTCTATGTGTTGTTTGCTTATTTTGATGAATCTACGGTTAGTATTGGGGGTACGAACCATGGAGAAGTTAGAATACAGTAGATATTACACCAATATAAATTTAGAATGAGTTCACAACAGTACCTAAGTGGTGATTTATTTTGTTATACTAATGGAGCTTACGAGTTTTTTGTTGAGTTTTGTGTTGTGAATTTTTCAAGTTTTGGGCAAAGATTTGATGGACTATGGAATAAGGAGTAGCAAGAGCCTAACCTTGGGGATGCCCAAGGCACCCCAAGGTAATATTCAAGAATAACCAAGCATCTAAGCTTGGGGATGCCCCGGGTAGCATCCCCTCTTTTGTCTTCAATCCATCGGTAAATTTACCTCAGGCTATCTTTTTATTCACCACAAGATATGTGCTTTGCTTGGAGCATCTTGTATGATATGAGTCTTTGTTTTTTAGTTTGCTACAATCATCCTTATTGTACACACCTTTTGATAGGGACACACATTAATCGTGAATTTATTATAATACTCTATGTGCTTTCACTTATATCTTTTGAGCTAGGCAGTTTGCTCTATTGCTTCACTTATATCTTTTTAGAGCATGGCGGTGGTTTTATTTTATAGAAATTGATGAACTCTCATGCTTCACTTATATTATTTTGAGAGTCTTTAAACAACATGGTAATTTTCTTAGGTTATGAATTTAGTCCTAATATGATGGGCATCCAAGAGCGATATAATAGAAACTTTCATATAAAGAGCATTGAATACTATGAGAAGTTTGATCCTTGCATTTGTTTTGAGATATAAAGATGGTGATATTAGAGTCATGCTAGTGAGTAATTGTTGATTGGTAGAAATACTTGTTTTAAAGTTTGTGATTCACGTAGCATGCACGTGTGGTGAACCGTCATGTGATGAAGTCGGAGCATGATTTATACATTGATTGTCTTCCTTATGAGTGGCGGTCGGGGACGAGCGATGGTATTTTCCTACCAATCTATCCCCCTAGGAGCATGTGTGTAGTACTTTGTTTCAATGACTACTAAATTTTTGTAATAAGTATGTGAGTTCTTTATGACTAATGTTGAGTCCATGGATTATACACACTCTCAACCTTTCCACCATTGCTAGCCTCTCTAGTACCACGTGATATGTCTCCAACGTATCTACTTTTCCTAACGCTTTTCCTCTTGTTTTGGACTCTAATTTGCATGTTTGAATGAAACTAACCCCGGACTGACGATGTTTTCAGCAGAACTACTATGGTGTTGTTTTTGTGTGGAAATAAAAGTTCTCGGAATGGAACGAAACTTTGCGAGGAGTTTTTATGTCAATAAAGAGATTTTCTGGAGCCAGGATCCACTGGAGGGGGGGGGGGTACCTGGGTGGGCACAACCCACCAGGGCACGCCTGCCCCCCAGGCTCACCCAAGTCGGTTGTCCCCACCTGGTGGCCCCGCAGGCCCTGAAATCGACGCTATAAAATAGCATATTTCCAGAAAAAAATCAGGGAGAAAGAATTATCGCGATCCATGAGACGGAGCCGTCATCACCCCCTGTTCTTCATCGGGAGGCCAGATATGGAGTCCATTTGGGGCTCCGGAGTGGGGGATCTTCGTTCTTCGTCATCACCAACCCTTCTCGATCGCCAATTCCATGATGCTCCCCACCGGGAGTGAGTAATTCCTTCATAGGCTCGCTGGTCATTGAGGAGTTGAATGAGATTCATCATGTAATCTAGTTAGTTTTGTTAGGGCCTGATCCCTAGTATCCACTAAGTTTTGAGATTGTAAGAGAATCTAGTGCCCCTTAGTGATTTTGGTGTATTGAATACTTATAGGTTAAGGGACTAATGCGTTTGTGAATGTACACAGGTCTATAAATCTATGAGGAGTTTGATATTTAGAGAGAAAATCGAACCCTAAAAATGAATGTCTTCAACTAAAGACTTTGTCTTTCTGAAGACTTTGGAAGTGAAGAAATTGGTGTGATCCTGAAGACTTGATATTCATGCGAGGAATATGAAGCTTGAAGACTTTTGTTTTCGTAGTTTCATTTTTCTCTTTATTGAGTCATAGGAAACACCGTACTGTTACAAGGGTCAAGGTAAAACTAAGGAAAAGTTTCCAAGTGATGCTCATCTCAAAGTCCTACACCTATCAATCCCTTCGAGTGAAGCCATTGGAAATCTCATACAGTTCAGTCAATTTCTTCAGTGATAGAGACGAAGATCTTCTAGTCTCTGAGGAATTTGCTCTGACTGAGGAGTTAGGAATTCACCAGTGCGGATTTCCTACAAGTGAGGAACATGATAGCCCTTAGGAATTTGATAGCCAAATTTCTGACAGTTGCTGTGATATGTGCCAGGTGTCCCAAAATATCTACCCACCTTACAGTCATATCATTGAAGGGCATTTATGTCTTATCATGTCGGGCTGCTCCCTAGGCTATAAATAGCCGCCCCCTACAACCACTAGCTGGTTGGCTGCTCTGTGAGAAACTGACACTTGTCACTGAGAGCATCCCATCCTCCGAGGATTTTGAGCAAAAATCATCAAGTGAGAAAAAACCCAAACACCCAAATCAAACACCTACAAACCCAAAGTTATTGAGCATCACTGAAGAGACTGTTCCTGTGTGGAACCGATGCTTGTTACCTTTGAGGACTGTGCATCCTCTAGACGGTTAGTCATCATGGTCTAGAGAATCCAAGAGGAAATTGTGGATCACCGAGTGACCGAGTCTGTGAAGGTTTGGAAGTCACCTGAAGACTTACCACGAGTGATTGGGCGAGGTCTGTGTGACCTTAGCTCAAGGAGAATACAATGAGGTCTGTGTATCCGGGACTGTGTGTCCTCGGGTTTAAATACCTAGCCGCTCCAACCAGACGTACGACTGCCACAGCAGTTGGAACTGGTCTACCAAATCATCATCTTCACCAAGCTACTGGTTCTATTTCCTAAACTCTTTCATTTCCTCAATTTTGTGTAGAAGTACTTGATCATTACTGTTTGAATACTTTGACTGAAGACTTTCTCAATTTCCTCAATCCTAATTCTTCAGTCAGTTTGTCTTCAGCCTGCTTATCATGTGTTTACGCTACCTGTACTCTATGCTTGTTTTCATTTCATCATGATGACTGTGCTACTACTCTGTTATGCTTGCATCTGAGTACTTATTCTGCTGCTAAGTAGTTCGTTGCTTAGGAATTTCCTAACCCTGAAATTCCTCAGTGACGAATTTGTAAAAATCGCCTATTCACCCCCCTCTAGTAGATATAACGCACTTTCAATTGGTATCAGAGCAAGGTACTCCCTTGTTCCATGTGATTTTGGTTTAACCACCTGGAGTTTTAGTTATGTCGACTGCAGGTATGATCAAGGTCTCTGCTAGGTGTCCTACCTTCGATGGTATGGACTACCCCTACTGGAAGAACAAGATGCGAATGCATCTTAAGGCAATTGACAACAATCTCTGGTACGTTGTGGAAAATGGTATTCCCTCTGTCACTCCTACCATCAATGCTGCTGATGTGAAGAGATTCAAGCAACTCGAATCTCAAGCGAAGAACATCATATGTGACCATCTGAGCAAAGGACGGTATGGCAGAGTGAGTGCTTTGGAGACAATGAAGCTTATCTGGGATAGGTTGTCCAAGGTCAACGAAGGAGTCTCAACTCAGCGTGACTCTCGAGTTAACGTTATTCGCAATCTCTTCAACCGCTTCAAAAGACTCGACAATTAAAATGTGCAACAAACCTTCGATCATCTCACTAACATTTCAAATGAGCTTCAAGCACTTGGTGCCACTGACATCATCGACCATGAGGTGATGAAGAAATTGCTGAGATCGCTTGATTCCTCATTTGACACTCTGGCACTGATGATACAAGAACGTGGAGACTACAAGTCACTTGATCCCGCTGATATCCTTGAGAGGCTAAACACTCATGAGTTCCAACTTGCTGAGAAGAGAAATATCTATGGACCAAGCTATGGAAGATCACGTGCACTAAATGCCAAGGCTGTCTCTGAATCTGAAGGTGAGGATTCTGGTATCAGCTTGGGTGATCCTGAAGAACTAAGCCAGGAGCTAGCAATGCTCATGAGGAAATTCTAGAAGTTCTCAAGGCATGGTCGCTTTGGTAAATCCTCAAGAAGTGATGACATGAGATCAGATTCCTCATCCTGTGACTACAAGAAGAGAATTTTTCACAAATGCAAGAAACCCGATCACTACATCACTGATTGTCCTCAATTGGAGAAGGAATCAAAGAAGAAGAAGAAATACAAGGATTACAATTCTGATTACTCGAAGAAGAAGAAGAAGAAGAAGAAGAAGAAGAAGAAATCTTCAAAGTCCTCATCATCAAAATCCTCAAAGTCTTCATCTCACAAGAAAAGCAACTCCAAAAAGGCTTGGGCATTCATTGGCAAGAAAATGGACTCTGAAGCTGAATCTGAGGAAAATGAGGAATAGGAAGCATCTGAGGAGTCAGACTCTGGTGTGGCGAGCCTAGCCCTCGCTACTGCGTTCGTTAGCAAGTCCATCTTCAATTCTGAGGAAAATGACCTCCCCAACACTGCTGACGATGGCGATGATGACTACACTCCCACCTATTGCTTCATGGCAAAAGGTGCAAAGGTAATCAAATATCCCTCCTCTGAATCAAGTGAGGATGAATCTGATGAAAATATCAAGCCTAGCTACTCTAAACTTGCTAAGATTGCTGTGAAACAACAAAAGGCTTTTGAAAAGGTTCAAAATATGCTAGACAAAAGTGATGACCTATTGGGTGAAGAAATGGATCGAACTCAAACTGATAATCTTCAGAGAATTCAGACTAAGTTTGACAACCTTCAAAGTCATCATAACACTTTCCTATCTAATCATGAGAAGCTTTCTTATGAATTTCTTCAAAGAAAGCAAGATCTTGAGCAGCTAAGGGTGGGTTATGAAGATCTTCAGAAGGAACGTGATTCATTGCTTGCTCAACAGATCAGTTTTTCTCAGGTTGAATTCATTTCGCCATGTTTGAAATGCATTGAACGTGAATCTGCTAATTCTTCACATGAAAGTTCAGATGCTTCTATTGCTGCAAATTCTTCAACTGTCTCTGCTATCACAAATTCCTCATCGGAGGATGCTGCTAGTATCACTGACCATGCAGGGCTGAAGGAATTGTACATGACATGCATGTACAAAAGCCTCAAATGGCATCGGGCTCTTTGTGATGTACTTAAAAAATAGATCATCGACAATGCTGATGGGACCTACTGGAAACCTGAGCAGTATCCCAAAACCTCATGGGTTGCTGCGAAGGGACCTTCAGTGGATAAATCTACTTTATCCGTCTTTACATGTGAATCTTCATATTCTTCTGATGAGTCATTTGACTCCAACTATAAACTGTTCAAAACCAGAATGGTGAAGTATTTGCTAGATATGTTAGCACTGACTGTAGGAATGGCCCCCCTATGAAGAAAATCTGGGTTCCCAAAAGATGCCTTGAAAGTCTTTAGGTGAATGTCATCATGCCACCACCTGTGAAGAATAGGAACCCCAAATCAAATTCTTCATATGGACCAAAGTCTTCATATGGATCCAAGTCCTCATATTGACCAAATTCCTCACAAGGATCAAATTCCTCATATGGATCTAGAACCTCATATGAACATCATCGTGCTAACACTTCTGTTTTGTAGGGAAGATCTAAGGGTTATGAATATGTGCATTATTCTTCAAACCATTATGTTCATAAGTCCTCGAAGAATTTCTCTGCTTCTTCATATGCTTACTCTAACCCCTCTTCTATAAAACAAAGTGGACTGGCTTCTATGCCACCGTTCTCTTATGGAGCTTGCATAATGATGAACTCTTTGCCACCCCTCCAGATGTGGGTGGTGAAGAAAAATAACTAATCTCATATGCAGGGCCAGGTCTCCAGACGAACTTAAAACGTCTCAAGAATTTGTTGGAGACCTGAATATGCTTGAAAGGATGCAAGCTAATCATGAAGAAATGAATTTAATTTCTCACGTCATCATACTACTATATCTGTTCTATTGCTTGATGAAATTGATCTGATGAATTTGATGTCATATTCTTCACTACTGAAGTATATGAGTTCGTAAGATGCACTAATTCATCTGCAGGATGATTAACCCAAAGCCACTGAGTGGGTCCTCGACAGTGGATGTACAAATCACATGACTGGTGACAGGAAAATATTGATGGACACTGCTTTATCTCCATCGCATCTGAAGCATATCACCTACGCTGACAAAGGCAAAAGCAAGGTATTGGGTCTAGGTAAGGTTGCAATCTCAAAGGATCAACACATGGACAAAGTCATGCTTGTCGAGTCCTTAGGGTTCAACCTCATGTCTGTCTCAATGCTTTGTGATCTTGATATGGTTGTTGTCTTCGGCAAGTATCGCTGTGTTGTGATCATGGAAGCTGACAATTCCAAATCTTTGAAGGATTTAGGAGTGAAGATTTGTATATTGTTGATTTCTCTACAGGACCACAACCTGCTACATGTCTACTTGCAAAAGCTTCAGAAGGCTGGCTATGGCATCGAGGACTTGGTCATGCTGGCATGAGGAACTTGCACACGCTCACAAAGAATAAGCATGTCATTGGCATCGAGGGTGTCAAATTCCTCAAGGATCATCTGTGTGGAGCTGGAAAGATGACTAAGGCGAAGCATCCCTCAAAGACCATCATGACTACCACTCATCCATTTGAATTGCTTCACATGGATCTCTTTGGCCCTACTCACTATGCCACATTTACTAATGCTGCATCTTTATATGGCTTTGTCATTGTTCATGACTATTCTCGTTACACATGGGTGCATATCATCACTTACAAAATTGAAGTGCAGGAAGTCTTCAAACGATTTTCCTTGAGGGCTTCAACCAACTTTGGTGTGAAGATCAAGCACATCAGAAGTGACAATGGAATCAAGTTCAAGAATACTAGTCTTGATGACTATCTTGATGAACTTGGTATTACTCATGAGTTATTTGTTCCTTATACTCCTCAGCAGAATGGCGTCGTGGAGCGCAAGAACAGGACTCTTGTTGAGATGGCTCACACTATGCTTGATGAATACAATACGCCTCCTTGCTTCTAGCTTGAGGCAATTGATACTGCGTGCCACATCATCAACAGGGTATATCTTCACAAATTCTTCAGAAAGACCTCATATGAACTCCTCACTAACAAGAAACCCAATGTGAATTATTTCAAAGTATTTGGTGCTAAATTTTGGATTAGAGATCCTCATCACAATTCTAAATTTGCACGGAAAGCACATGAATCTTTTATGCTTGGTTATGGAAAGGACTCACACACCTACAGAGTCTTCAACACCTATCACCACAAGGTTGTTGAAACTATAGATGTGTGTTGGATTTTGGGTTCCGGCAGACCCTTAAGGTTCGAACACTGGGGTGCGCGCGGAGATTTCGCCTTCTACCTACCTGCACCCCTCCGCCTCGCTAAGATCTAAGCTATGGAAAGAACAGCACAAGAGACACAGGGTTTATACTGGTTCGGTCCACCGTTGTGGTGTAATACCCTACTCTAGTGTGTGGTGTGGTGGATTGCCTGTTGGGCTGATGATGATGAGCAATATACGGAAGAACAGCCTCGCGAGGGTCTGTTCTTGGGTGGGGGGATGAACTGCTAGGAGGAGTTCAGTCACCCTTCTCTCTCTCTCTCTCCTCGATTCTCTCTCTGATTTTGATCCGATCTCCCATCTCCGACCTCCGATCTCCCCTGTGGGTGGCTAGTCCTATTTATAGGCAAAGGCCCTGGGCCTCTTCCCAAATATTAAGCGGGAAGGGCGCCAACAATTGGCCATTTTGAAGGGGAACATCTGGTACACTTATCCTGACTAAAGTTGGTCCTCGCCTGCCAAAGGCTCTGGTGGTGATGCTGGCTTGGGCTCCACAATGACTTCCTCCCTGCCGTTGGACTGGTCTTGGTCTCGTTGCACCAAAACGGGTGCCTTTGCTTGATGCTCTCGCCTGCGCTTGCTCCCTTTGCACCAAAGAGGAAAGGAGGACACTGCGCGGCTGGCGCCCGCCTGGCGCCTTTGGTCGTCATGGCTTGCGTCACGGGCACCTCGTGAGGTACCCTGCCTTGATCTCTCCGCCTCCTCGCGAGCCAGCCTGATGAGGCCGTGCCTGAGGAAGCTCCGTGTCGTCCGCCCCGCGAGGCTTGGCCCCTCACGAGGGTCTTGGGTCTGTGTTGATGAAGATGGGCCGCGCTGGGCCCCCTTTTGAGCCACGCCGCGGGCCGTAGGCAGGCAAGTCTGGGGACCCCTGTTCCCAGAACGCCGACAGTAGCCCCCGGGCCCAAGGCGCGTCCGGACTTGGCCGTGCAGGGAGGCGAAAGGGCAAGAGCGAAGCGCCGCGGGCCCTAACAGCCTGCGGCCTTAGGCGCCGCGTGGCGGTTGATTGGACGTGGGCGTCTCCACTTCCCATGGTGCCTCGGCAACTGCACGGACTGGACAAGTCCCTGCATGCAAAGTGGGTCATGATTACCTACGATCATGGAGGTTGGCGGTTGGCCTTCGCCGGCCATAAGTACGGAATGGCGCGCGCCCTTCCAGTCCACCCCTTCTTGCTTCTCCTTCTTCCCGGTCCTTGCTCCGTCTTGCTGCGATGGCTCCGATCCGCCGGTTATCAGCGGCAGAGAAGGGAAAGGCTCCCCAGAGGAACCAGACCCGCTCCCGCCGAAGAAACGGCTCGCCCTCCGCGGCCGGGACGAGGGGGCCCATCAGGTGGTGTCGAGGCCCTGGTGCGAGCGGCCACCGCCGGGGTTCCCGCTTCCCTTGTACGCCCACATCGAGGGCTCTAAAGGAGTCGATGCCGATCGCCACGGGCGCCGCCGCCGTCGGCGCTGACGGGTCACAAAGGTGTGGGTCGTCCCCCCTGGGGTCCACACCGAGGGCTCCTCCCGAGAGTTTGTGCTCCATGCCGCCATGCCTCCTTAGTCTTGGATTCGCCTTCCTCCCTTCTTCGCCTCCATCATCCCGCAGGGAGAACTCCTGAAGCTTTGGCTGCAGCACGCCGGCTGCAGCACCCTCGCGACCGAGGCAGAGGTCGCGGTTGTTGCCCCGGGCGAGGTCTTCATGACTCGAGGCTGGAGCGAAATCGCCCGGGTTTGCAGGACAAGAGGCGCCCTCGCGATCTGCTTGGAGCACGATGGTGCTTCGGTGATGTTCTTCAAGGTCTTCGATGCTAACGGGCGCCGGCTGGAGTGCTGCCCCGGGAGAGGTGGTCGGGACCCTGCTACGGCGAGGACTGGGCCCACCGACCGCTCCCTCGGCGGCTCCTCAGGCGGCGGAGGTGTCGCAGGTTCCAGCGACTCCGACGAGCTCTTCGCGACTCCGGAGACGAGCGACGACAGCTACGAGCCCCCGAGCCGGCGCCGCTCCTGGAGCAGGGCAGGCTCGTCAGGCCGTCGCCGACTCTGATCTGGATGGGGTTGGCGCCGGTGCTTGATGGCCCACTATTGATGATGGTGTCTTTTGCAGGGGCGCGTGTATTTAGCGTCCTTTTAGGATCTGTTCCCTGCGAGGAATCAAAGACGCGTCCCGTGGGGGCTTGTAAGGTGCCTGTGATCCTGTTTTGTTAATATAACCCTTGTCGTAGAATTGTGCTAGTTGCTCATTCCGTCTTAGCTCAGTTCTCCCTTTCGAACCTCACGAGGGCTTGGTGCTCTGCGCCGACAGGTCCCAGTCCCAAGGAGGCTTCAGCCATCGCTGGTATGCCAGGTCGCGATGCCGTGGTCAAGGCCAGGAGGTGAGCGACCCGGGGTCCGGTAAGAGCCCCTGAGTCGCGATGCTCAGGAGGTCCCCTTTGGCGCTCAAGCAGCCATCGTTCGGTGAGAAAGGAGAGCGGCGTCGCTAACACGGGATTGCATTAGGTGCGGGGATGGTGCCACGGTAGCTGGTGCTTCTGGGTGGTGACTTATCTCGAGAATTAGGGGCCGCTCTCTGGTGTGTCGCCGGGTCCGTGCATTGGCAGGCGTGAGGTTGCTCGGCGAGGTCCTCGCGTGTCCCTCCCCTCTCGCCTTTGCTCCCCTTTCTGCTCTACGTCCTCGGGTCCCGGCCCTCGAGCGAGTCTAAGTCGTTGCTGGTATGCCAGGTCGCGATGCCGTGGACAAGGCCAGAGGGTGAGGGCTGGAGAGCCAGTAGGAGCCCTGAGTCGCGATGCTCAGGCACCCCCCTTTAACGTGCAAGCGGTTCGCGCGGATGAGAGTGAAGGAGACACCGCAAGGGCCTCGCCTGACGCAGCTCCTTTAGGAGATCCTGTAAACCCATCATAGAAAGAATGAGGGGTTGCCATGACAATTGACAGTCAGCCGTTGGTTGCTTCCGAGGGGCGATGAGGCACTGAAGGCTTGATGAGGTGGCGCCATGCGGGGCTGCCGCGGCCAGAGCTCAACCATTCAGGTTTGTCGGCGTTGCAGGGACGGACCCACGCGCAAGCGTCGTGCCGTTTGGGAGCAGCTCCGTCAGTTGGCGTCAGTTGAGCGGGCAACTAGGTCAAACACATTAGCCGCGAAGGAGTGGATTCATTCAAATCGATGCTGGGAAGGCGGACATCACTGGGTCAGGCCCGAGCAACTTGGGGATGATGCAGCCCGAGGGGCGCCCGCAACAAGGTAAGCTAACAACATAAAATAAAAGGGATACATGCCGCAGGGACGGACCCACGCAGCCTGGGAATAATGTAGCCCTGGGGGGCGCTCCCAGCTGGAAATGAAACTTGAAAGATGTCACCTGATGATATTGAGGACGAAGGAGTGTTGGCGTAGCAGACTCGGTGGGCTGCGGACCCCCAGGCCCAGGGCCTCGGGAGGCTCCGGAGGCGCTGGTGGCTCCTTGCAAACCATCTCCATCTCCGCCAGGGCTGCGGAACGCCTGGCCTCTTGAGCCTCCATGATGCCCCTCATGAGGCGCTGGTACGTGGCAGCCGCGTTCGGCAAGCCGTAAGGCATGCGAATGTAGCTGTGGGGTGGACCTTCGCAGCGCCCCACTCGCGAGGGCCAGAGGCGCTCCAGAGAGGCGACTCGATTGAGCCCTGGTATGTCGATGCAGACGTGCAGCCCACCATCCTCGCCTGGATGGGGAGCCACAACTGGTAGGCGGCGGCCGCCTCTCATGACTCTTGACTCCTGTAGCTCCTGAATGGCCTTGCTAACGAACTCCTGAGGGTCTGGCCCTCCTTGCCTTACTCCTTCTTGAGGGAAACGTGCTTCGAAACACGCCTCCATGTGGTGCCCAAGCGCCTCCCTCGTGACCTTAGCCAGGTCGGTGGCCCTCCAGGGGAGAGCCCCCGAGCCCTGTCTGAGGAGGGTGCCGGGCACGCTTTCCTATGTGATGGAAGGAGGTTCCCCCTGGGCAAGCGCGGGCCCTGAGGGGCCTGCCTCCTGAGGGGCCGGGCCGGACGATGTCTTCTTCTTCTTGGGGGCGGTCTCGGGAAGCCTCCTGCTTCCGCGATCCGGGTCTTCCAGCGATGCGGCCTGAAAGGCTCGTTCCAGGGAACACACCGCGTCCTTCTCTTCACAGGGTACCGTGATGACTCCGCCACTTCCTGGCATCTTGAGGACGTTGTAGCCGTGGTGAGTTACGGCCATGAACTTGGCCAGCACTGGGTACCCAAGGATGGCGTTGTACGGCAGGCAAATGTGAGCGACGTCGAAGTCGATGAGCTCGGTGCGGTAGTTGTCGTGTGCCCCGAAGGTGACAGGGAGGCGGACCTACCCAATCGGGACCGTGGAGCCGTCGGTGACTCCGGAGAAAGGCTTGGTTGGCTGAAGCTGGTTGTAGGGCACTTGGAGATTGTTGAATGTTTCCACGGACAGGACGTTGAGCCCTGCCCCGCCATCGATGAGGGTCCTGGTGACCACCATGTTGCTGATGATTGGGGAACAAAGCATCGGAGGACTCCGGCTGCGGCCGCACACTTGAGCTGATCTGCTGAGCTGAACGTGATGGCGCACGCCGACCACCTGAGAGGGCGCGTGGCTTCGAGCTCGGGGAGGACTGCATTCACTTCGCGGGCGAACTGCTTGAAGATGCGTTGAGAGGCTGGGGCTTGAGCCCCGCCCAGGATGCAGGCGATCGCGCGCGGCTCCTGGAAGCCCCCAGCCCCCTCGTCCTGATGGCGGTCCTCGTTTCTCCTTGGCTGCGGCGGCAGCGGAGGGAGGCCTGCGTTGCCTGGCGGGAGATCCTCGTGAGGCTGATCCCTCCAGTCTCCCTCGCGAGGCGGGTCTTGCCAACGATCCCCGCGAGGTCGATCGCGCCACCCTTGGCGCGGGCAGCGGTCTTCCTAGCGTCCTACATTCCTTCCTCCTCCTCGACTGTAGCCCCGGTCACCGCGGTCGGGGCGACGGCCAATCCTTCCTTCTCACATGGCTCGGAGCTCTTGACATTCGTTGGTGTTGTGGGTGTGGAGGTCGTGGTACACACAGTACCGACTGCCCTTGGAAGATTCGAGCTGATCTCTGCCCCGCTTGGTGTCTGGTTCTGCCGCGAGCACGGCAGCCCCCTTGCGCTTCACATCCTTGGCCTTGGGCTTCTTCTCTTCTAGGTCCGCGGCAGGCAGCTCGAGGAGGGAGAGACGCCCTTCTTCAGCCCTGGCGCAATTGGTTGCCAAGTTGAACAACTCCAAGGAAGTGCACAGGTCTTCATGCATCGCCAGCTCCTCCTTCATCTTGACGTCGCGCACGCTGTCGGAGAAGGCTAAGATGATGGCCTCCTCGGTCACCTTGGGAATCTTGAGGCGTGCGTTGTTGAAGCGCTGGATGTACTTCTGCAGGGTCTCTCCGGGTTGTTGCTTGATGCGGCGCATGTCGCTCATGGCGGGTGGCCGGTCGCGAGTACCTTGGAAGTTGGTGATGAAGCGGGTGTGCATCTCGTCCCAGGAGGAGATCATGCCTGGAGCCAGGTTCAGGAGCCAGGTGCGGGCCCCGTCCTTGAGCGCCATGGGAAACCAGTTCGCCATGACCTTCTCGTCTCTGTTGGCAGCTTCGATGCCCAGCTCATAGAGCTGGAGGAACTCCGCAGGGTCGGCCGTGTCTTCGTAACGAGGAGGCAGGTCTGGCTTGAACTTGCCGGGCCACGCGACGCTGCGTAGCTCGGTGGTGAAGGCACGGCAGCCTGCTGTGGCCATGGGAGGCCTTGGGTGACGGAGAGCTTGGTCTTGCATGTCCCCACGCGCTGCAGCTGGGAGGAGCGCGGGGTCTTGACGTGCGGGAGCAGGAGCATGGTCGCGACGTGCTGGAGTAGGGAGCGCCCGGGCAGCTTCTTGCAGGCGAGGGACTTCTTGGCAGCTCTGCTCTTTCTGCGCTGGCACCTGACGGAGCGGGTTCCGCCCAGGGGCCACGCGCCTTGGAGCCATGGCGCCTTCTTGAGGAGGAGGCGGCTGGGGCGCCACCGGAGCTTCGTCGCCCACGCGGGGCAGGGTGCGGTGCAGTAGAACGGACGGCGCAGGAGAACCCCCTGCGGCGCGGACGAGCTCGTCGACGTGGTCGAGCCATTCTTTGTAGACATCGTCGACGGGACGGTAGCGCAGGAGCTCGTTTGCCGCGATGAGCGCAGCTCGAGCCTCCATGGGTGCGTGGAGCGTGCGGGACGAAGAACCAGCTGGGGTGAGCGAGGGAGTAGCGGTGCGGCCGTCTTGCCGCACGGACGGATGGTGAGACGACGCTTGCTGCTCGTCCCCCACCGGGCCGGTGGCGGCGTTGACGGCAGGTGACGGGGAACGGCGAGGACGCCCGCCGACAGGAGCCGTCTTGGCGACGCGGGAAGCGAGAGCGGCCCGGCGCTCGGCGCGGGCCCGACGAGCGTTAGACATGGACGCGATGGTCGGAGGAGAATGGGGTGGTGGAAGACGAATTCCAGCGCACCCCTACCTGGCGCGCCAAATGTCGGATTTCGGGTTCTGGCAAACCCTTAAGGTTCGAACACTGGGGTGCGCGCGGAGATTTCGCCTTCTACCTACCTGCACCCCTCCGCCTCGCTAAGATCTAAGCTATGGAAAGAACAGCACAAGAGACACAGGGTTTATACTGGTTCGGGCCACCGTTGTGGTGTAATACCCTACTCCAGTGTGTGGTGTGGTGGATTGCCTCTTGGGCTGATGATGATGAGCAATACAAGGAAGAACAGCCTCGCGAGGGTCTGTTCTTGGCTGGGGGGATGAACTGCTAGGAGGAGTTCAGTCACCCTTCTCTCTCTCTCTCTCCTTGATTCTCTCTCTGATTTTGATCCGATCTCCCATCTCCGACCTCCGATCTCCCCTGTGGGTGGCTAGTCCTATTTATAGGCAAAGGCCCTGGGCCTCTTCCCAAATATTGAGCGGGAAGGGCGCCAACAATTGGCCATTTTGAAGGGGAACATCTGGTACACTTATCCTGACTAAAGTTGGTCCTCGCCTACCAAAGGCTCTGGTGGTGACGCTGGCTTGGGCTCCACAATGACTTCCTCCCTGTCGTTGGACTGGTCTTGGTCTCGTTGCACCGAAACGGGTGCCTTTGCTTGATGCTCTCTCCTGCGCTTGCTCCCTTTGCGCCAAAGAGGAAAGGAGGACACTGCGCGGCTGGCGCCCGCCTCGCGCCTTTGGTCGTCATGGCTTGCGTCACGGGCACCTCGTGAGGTACCCCGCCTTGATCTCTCTGCCTCCTCGCGAGTCAGCCTGATGAGGCCATGCCTGAGGAAGCTCCGTGTCATCCGCCCCGCGAGGCTTGGCCCCTCGCGAGGGTCTTGGGTCTGTGTTGATGAAGATGGGCCGCGCTGGGCCCCCTTTTGAGCCACGCCGCGGGCCGCGGGCAGGCAAGTCTGGGGACCCCCGTTCCCAGAATGCCGACAATGTGTGGTTCGATGAAACTAACGGCTCGCAAAGAGAGCACCTACCTCCTGTGCTAGATGAAATATCACCTGAGGAATCCATTAAGTTCAAGGCTACTGAGGATGTCATTCTTACCGAAGAATCTGCTGAAGAAGTCATTTCAGAACATGAAGAACATCATGCTGATGCATCTGAAGAAAATGGCTCTGACGAAAATGTTGAGCCCCCTCAATGTCGTCAACCCGCTCATCCTCGCGTTGCTAATGAAGTGCAGATTGAGATAATCATCAACGACAACAAAGCACCAGGTCCACTCACACGCTCAAAAGCTTCATATTTGTCTAACTTTTGTGGATACTTTGCTTTTGTCTCTACCACAGAGCCCACCAAAGTAGATGAGGCATTTCTGGAGCCTAAGTGGATTCAAGCGATGCAAGAGTAATTACATCAATTCGAGCTCAACAATTTGTGGGAACTTGTTAAGCGACAAGACCCACGCAAGCACAATATCATCAGCACAAAATGGATCTACCGCAACAAGCAAGATGAAAATGGCCTTGTGGTGAGGAATAAGGCATGGCTTGTAGCTCAAGGCTACACACAGGTTTTGAAGATCCAAAGCATCTTGACAAAGTCTGCAGGCTCAATAAGGCCCTCTATGGCCTCAAGCGGGCCCCTCGGGCATGGTATGATACTTTGAAGGATTTCCTCATGAAGAAAGGCTTCAAACCCGGTTCACTTGACCCAACTCTTTTCACCAAAACCTATGATGATGAATTATTCGTGTGCCAAATCTATGTTGATGATATTATCTTTGGCTGTACTAACCAACGTTACACTGACGAATTTGCCTATATGATGAGTGAGGAATATCAAATGTCTATGATGGGAGAGTTGAAATTCTTCTTAGGTCTTCAAATTCATCAACAACGCAATGGCATCTTCATATCTCAGGAGAAAAACCTCAAGGATGTGTTGAGGAAATTCGGCATGCAAGCTTGCAAAGGCGTCAAAATCCCTATGCCCACAAATGGCCATCTATGCACTTATGAAAATGGTATAGACTTTGATCAAAAGGTATACCGCTCCATGATTGGTTCTTTATTGTATCAATGTCACTACTGCAGGATGCTGCTAACGCGACACTACGATCAGAGACCCTTCAAGAAACTGCGTGTGATGCAATAATCGCAAACAGTGTTGTATGAAAACCATCAAAAAAGTGTAAAATGTTTATCATGACGGATGCATCAAACACGGTTCAGGTTTTAGTTGCGTGTGCGATGAAGGGCATATGGTTCAGTTCAATTAACTGTTTGCGATGAGGAGGAACAAAAGAAACGGGCAGCCAGATGAAGGCGTGTGCAATACACAGCATACGGTTCACTCGGATGACCTGTTTGTGATTAGGCAACACAAAAGAAACGGTCAGCCCGATCAAGGTGTGTGTGATGTACAGCATACGATTCACTCGGATGAACTGTTTGTGATTAGGCAAGAGAACAGAAACGGTTCAACATAACAAGATGTGTGTGATACGCGGCAAACAGGTCTGTAATCAGAAATGTGTGCGAAGACCGATAATAACGTAGATGATTGCTTCTAATAAGACGTATGTGATATTCTCTGTGTACACAACATCTATTGGCCATTGTGGGACGGGCGGTCATTCGAATACG
Source organism: Triticum aestivum (assembly GCF_018294505.1). Lineage (NCBI taxonomy): Eukaryota > Viridiplantae > Streptophyta > Magnoliopsida > Poales > Poaceae > Triticum > Triticum aestivum. The sequence goes on from NC_057803.1 coordinate 170,200,285, forward strand.
CCATAAGGATGTGAAGAGGCATTCCTATCAGCAAGGACTAGCTGTTCCACCAGTAGCTCATGTAAGAAAACTATCAAGTTAAGTGTGCTCAGGCTGGAGCAGCCATCGGATGGGTGACTGGATGGGAAGTTGTGTCGATGTTAAATTAGGTGATGGGATGGGTCATTTTGGTCAAATGACCTAAATGCCCCATTCCCTCAGCTAATTTAACCTCGAGGTCCTTGTTTTTTATTTTATTTTTATTTTTTTAACACATGTTAAAGAAGGTCTACCGCATTACTTTTTGACAATGTGCGATATGTGGCATACAGTTGATCCATCCGACCTATTTGTGATGGAATAGGCCATGTGTGTTGTGGGCAAACGCTTGCTAGTATTCAACCGTTTGGGATTGATGAATTCATCACTGACGGGTTCCCTAGTGTGGTCCGTGTTCATCTGATCATCACCGACTTCTTGTGTTAGCTCGATGCTAAGTTTCCATTAATTGATGGCGTTTTATGAACACGCCACCGTTTCCTGCCATTTCCTCACCTGTTTCCCGCCACCCTGCTATATTGCACAGAGGGGGTGCGCGACGCACGGAGGTGACGAGCGCAGCCTGTAGCACATCCACCTTTTCCAAGCATGCCAACCCAGCAAAGCGCCGCCTCTGCCATCAACCTTATCGACGAGGAAAACAAGCAGGCGCCACGGCCCGTCAAGGTCGAGGCGCTCCCCGGCAACGCGATGGACGACGCCGTTATGCGCGTCATCGCCAGGGTTGAGCAGACCTTTGGCGCATGGCTCTTGAGCGCCGCAGATCAAGATAGGCATGTCAGTGCCGACAGGCTGCAGCTTGCCGCACAACATGATCGATAGCGCGCCGCGGAGCAAGCTAGGTGCGTCTGCGCCGATGGGCTACGGCTCGCCGCACGGCGAGACCGTTGGAGCGCCGCAGAGCGAGAGGCGCGGCGCACCGCACAGTAAGAGCAGATCAAGCGGCGCTTGCCTGCTGTCGACACAGTGTTGCAGCTGGGTACACGTCCCGTCAGTACCCCCATTCCTCGCCAGGAGTGGGCAGAGGCCCTCAGCGTCGTACTTGCACTAGAGGCCGGCCGTGCCATACTTGCACCGGACGCCCGCCGTGCCGTTCACATGGGTGCCACCGTTCGCCTTGTCCGTGGCCCGCTGGATGCCAACGCGCTTGTCCGTAGGCTCGACCGCCTCCTTGTCCCAAGTGTCCACCTGGGCGTAGTAGAGGAAAATGGCCGTCGCATCCTCGAGTTGGTGATCACCGATGAAATAGCCAACTTGGAGCTCGAGATCGCGCTCTAGATGTACCACGAGCGTGTCGACCGCTTGGACGAACGCCTGCACGAGTTCAGGCAGAGCCAAGAGCTACCCTAAGCAAGGGCTGTTGGCCATGGTCTCATGGACGCATTTTATTTTGAAAAGTCTTTTCGACGTGGATAGCTATGTATTCATAGCAATCATAGTCTTGCTCCGTTTATTACTCTGTTTCAATGTGTGTACTCTGTTCTCCATTCTTATATGTTCTATTTCAATGTGTGTGTATACGCTTTCCATTCTGTATATGTGGATGATAATAGCTAGATTCAAATTAGTATACAAAAACAGACAGAAAATGGAATTCATAATATATATATATATATTAATTGTTCATTAGATCATCATAGAATATATATATATATATATATATATATATATATATATATATAAAATATCGTCACATATACGTGATGATACTTAACTACTAGGTAAAATGCATAAAATTGAAAACGATCAATACTAAAACTAATAATCCCTCCTGGGGCCAATATTCCGGCAGCCCCTCGCCAACATCTCCCTGGTGCGCGGCGTTTTCCCGGTGCAGAGGAAGTACTCCAACTCCTCCGCCTCGCAGCGCTTGACGTACCGATCTGCCTCTTGCTGGCTGACACGCACGGCCGATCTTGCCATTTCATTGGGAGCCCACCGGAGCTCCTCGTCGGTGGCACGCTGGAGCTTGTCGGCCCACCTCCATGCAACGACGAGGCGCCCAACTCCTATGACCTTCCTCGTGATGTACCCGTCTTCGTACACCTCCTTGACACGATGACGCGCCCGCCCCCAAAGCTCTGCCGCCTCCTTTTTCCAAGCGGCATCACGGGATTCACAGGCCGCCTGGTACCTAGCTTCCTCCTCCGCCGTATCCTTCTTGAACGCCACTTGCCTGGCTTTCTTAGCTGGCGGCAGCGACTTCCATAGACAAAGATTGTACTGGCCCCAAAACCAATCCAAAGTTGGGGGTCCGGCGCAACCTCGTCAGGCGGCGCATAGGGGTCCTCGTCGCTGCTAATCGAGTGAGCGTCCTCGGGGGGCAGCGACTCCTCGTCGGCGCATGGGCAAACTGGCGGCGCCATGAGAATGCCATATATATATATATATATATATATATATATATATATATATAGAGAGAGAGAGAGAGAGAGAGAGAGAGGGCGAGCAAGGGGAGGATGTACATGAGAATGCAGGCAGGATGATGTGAGCAAGGTAGTATTTATTGGCGGCCGGAATATAGGTCGACGGGGACAGTACAAATGCCGGTCGCTGGAATTTATGAGTAGTGTAGTTTGAATTACACACGATTCCCGCAGCAAAATCTGTGTGTGAACATAATAGGCAAAATCCGTGTGTGAACATAGTAGCTGACGGTTTCCAATCCAGAACCGTGTCTGATTAATGATCCCCGCCATTCACCTACCAAACCTCGAGCCATGAGATAGACTGCCAATCGTGTGGGGGCCGGTTGTCTTGCCAGATCTTTACATTTTCTTTTTTGAACACCAGATATTTACATCATCTGATGATTTTTAACTCGCACACAAGTACACAAAAATATGATTTTTCAAACCGTTTTGGTTAGGCGTTGCATGTAGATGTAGTTCAAATTTGAATTACAGTCATTAAATGGTTAGAAAATCACTTAAATGTCTTCAAAAGGTCAAATGACCCCTAAAAATTTCCAAATTTTCACATGACAGTTGTATTAGTGCATGTTAAACATAGGAAAAAATTTGAAGGCCGTAAGAGGAAGCTATCTCCCGTCTATCAGCAAACATGCATTATTCCCTCTCGGAACCATGAACCTTCTAGTGAGTTGCTCCGGTTTGTGAGAGGTGTGTGTCCAAACTTTCGTCAAATAGGCCATTTTTTTTACCACATCCTCTTGGTGGCATGACATTAAATCAAGCAAAGTTTCATGTTTTTCTTATCATTTTTTATTTTTTGGAATTAAAATGCCATGGCATGCACTCCATGCATGTGCCCATGCCTTGATACCAATATGTTTGAAATTTCTTCCAATTTACTGCACATGGAATTAATTCGCACACAAGTACAAAAAATATGATTTTTCAAACCGTTTTGGTTAGGCGTTGCATGTAGATGTAGTTCAAATTTGAATTATGGTCATTAAATGGTTACAAAATCACTCATATGTCTTTAGAAGGTCAAATGACCCCTGAAATTTACCAAATTTTCACATGACAGTTGCACGTTAAACGTAGGAAAATTTCAAGTCCGTAAGAGGAAGTTATCTCCCGTTCGTCATTAAACATGCATTGTTCCCTGTCGGAACCACGAACCTTCTAGCGAGTTGCTCCGGTTTGTGAGGAGCGTGTGTCCAAACATTCATCAAATATGCCAATTTCTTTACCACATCATCTTGGTGGAATGACATTACATCAACCAAGGTTTCATGTGTTTCTGATCATTTTTCTATTTTTTGAATTAAAATGCCATGTCACTCCATGCATACGTATGCATGTGTCCATGTCGTGAGACCAATATGTTTGAAAATTCCTTCCAATTTACTGCACATGGAATTAAATCGCACAGAAGTACATGAAATATGATTTTTCAAACCATTATGGTTAGCTGTTTCATGTACATGTAGTTCAAATTTCAATTACGGTCATTAAATGGCTAGAAAATCACTTAAATGTCTTAGAAGGTCAAATGACCCCTGAAATTTTCCAAAATTTGACATGACAGTTGTATTAGTACTACAAAATTTCTCGTTCATTTAAAACACCATCCGTTGGCACTTTATTCCAAATTCTTCTTTCATACTAATAAAAATATCTACAACATCACACAGTTGTTTTCTAGGAACCGCTTGCGATGAAAATATCTGGGTCTATTTAAGTCTCCCTCCTTAAGCTTCGCCGACCTGTCTGCTCTTGTGCCGGCAACCCCTGAATCCACGAATCCTGATCCCCATTCCTGCACCCCCTTCTTGCAAAGATGACGCCGTGAAAACGCTTCGTGAAGGCTTGTACGATGGCCGCGTCCCCCCCCGAGCGCCGCCGCTTCCGCTGAGAGGGCATCTGCGGCAGCCAACAGGGCAGCTGCAGTAGCCGAGACGGCTGCAACTGCTGCTGCGACGGAGGCTACAAACGCTGAGAGCGCTTGAGCTGCCGTCCGTGCCGCTGATGTCGCCTTGGCCTGGGTCGAGGCCATCCACGGCAAGATCGAGGATGCACACGCCAAGATATTCCAGGCTACCTCAGACTCCAGCATGCAACCCACGTCTGAAAATGCGTCGGTGGCCATGGAGCACCTACTTCCTCAAGAGGTCGCCGAACGGGAGCTGGAGATGCAGGAGGCGGCGGAGATCAAGGAGCGCCAAGAGGAGGAGTTGCGCGTGGCCGAGGTCGAGGTAGAGAAGAGTCTTTCTGTCGAGGAATCGGCGGTGGAGTACCAACACGAGCTCTGGCGCAGCCACTACTACGAGTACTACAACCTTGAGGGAGGCGTCAAGGACGAGGACGAGGACAAGGACGCGGTCGACTCCAGCAGAGGGGACGCGGAGTCCACCAACGACTGCATGTTGCCAGGACAAGTCATTGACATCTCATCTCACACCAGCGATGCATAGGCCGGCGCAGCGGCGGATTTTTAATTGTGCGTACTTAGGCTTTGTTTTTAATGTTGGTCTTTTGTTAGAGCAATGTTTAGGTCAACTGGCTCTGGTTAATTACTAAAATTGCTCGATTTAGTAAGTGTGGTCTGTCTACTATACGCTCTTTTGTGTGCCCAAATTAGCAAGCGATGTTAAATTATGCAATGACGTACCCGGGGAAATTTCCACCAAAATTTGAATTATCAAACTCATCCCATGCGCATAAAGCAGAAGAATGATTCGCGATGCATACAATCGTTCAATGTGAATGGTCTGGCGGCACCACATGCGTTCAAAGTGAATGTGCCCATGCCTTGAGACCAAAATTTGAATTATCGAACTCATCCCATGCGCGTAAAGCAGAAGAATCGTTTGCGATGCACACAATCATTCAAAGTGAATGGTCCGACGGCACCGCACGCAAAGTTACCCTCCACATTTCGAAAATTTTGGCCTACCGCCAAAATATCTACCCCCGCCCCCCTTCCCCCTTCCCCACCCCTTTTCTCCCCAACCACAAGTCACATTTCCCCTGTTTCCTCCTTCCTTTCTTCCTTGCTAAGCTATAGCCGCTTCCTCGCTCTCGTCATCTCGCATCCTATCGTCGGGGTCGCCATGGTCTTCTTCAAATACATCTCCAGCGGTTCCTCCTCCGACTACTACTCCTTCACGACCCAGGTATGCCTCTCTTTTCTCTCTCGGGCTATGACTTGGAATGAAGGATTTTTACCCGGAGGTTGATTTGAGTCGTTTCTTCCTCTTGTAGCTCCCTAAGACCATCAGTGGCAACGAATGGAGCGGGATGGCTGAAGATCTAGCTGCTCGTTGTCACCATCAATCTCCATGTGTGAAGCTAGTTGAGTTTGATTCTAAGGACAGTGGGAGGAAGTTTCTAGCATGTGCAGAGAAGGTTAGACCCTCTTTTGTTGTTACAAATCATTTGTTAGATGTGATTCAGACACTATCACAGTCCCAACTCATTCATACCACACCTTCAACCAAACGCATCCTAAGACAGTGTCACAGTTTGTACCAAGTATCTTAAATTGTTGCCATCTCATCAGCGGTGCCATTAGAAAATTATTTGGCACCGCTTCAGCAGTTTGTGCAGCCAACTTTGGTCCACACATCCAAGCAGCCAAGCAGTAAAATACTAAATCTTTATGGCACGAAGGAACTGGGCATCGGAGCAACTACGTGCTCCGGAGTCCGGGTCCCTGATTTTTTTCCGCTGCATCGGCTTGCCAGTGCGGGGCACCGGTGCGAGATGTAGGAATAGTTGTCTTTACCCCAGTTTTGGCATACATAGTGGACGGCCTTAGTGCTATTATTTCTATGTTACTAAATGTGTGCATGTACACACCTGTTAGTATCAATTTGCTGTCATCCAAAAACGGTCGCTATGCGGTTGCAGTTATATTTACCTTCCTCATAAAATGTTCAATTTCTTATTTATTGTACATGAGTAAGAACTTGTAGCGTTGTTGTAGTTAATTATAGCTTCTGATGTTCCAGAATTTGGTTGTTGTCTCAGTACCAATTATTTCATTTGCACATTGATCTTTTTGAGAAGATATGTCATAATTAACATGTTTCTTCAGTTTTTTAAAATAAGCATTGGTGATTTTCTATGTTGCTACAAACCCATTTCCCCTACAATTTTTACTAGTCTAGTTTTAAATATTATAGGATGAAGGGAAGTGTTCTTACTTGGAGTGGGTTGATCAAGAGTGGCCACAGTCTTTGAAGATGTGCCTAACGAAGCTCTGGAGCATGTATGAGGAAGAGAACACACGTAGGCTTAGAGAAAGTCTTGTCAACACTGAAGCATATTTCAAGATGCGGGATAAAAAGTTGAAGGTGGAGAATGAGCGCAGATTTTTAAAATCAGACTTTGCTAAGATGGTGTTGGCGAAGGAGGAGGCACTTTCCCAGTTGGCCCATGCAAAATGGGTTCTTACTGAACTGAAAGCAGAGGTGGATAAGACGAGCATGGATGATCTCGATTAGGGAAATGAATATATTGTTCTTATGAAGATGAACTAGCTATATGTTGTATTGTGTTGTTTTCATGTAGCTACCGTATTGTGATGTTATAATATATTTATGTGCCTGATATGAAATTGGCAAGCAGCTGTTCGATATGAAATGTGAATTTGCGTAATACTAGAATTATTAATTGTAAACTAATAAACCTGCTAAATGTGTCATGGATCTTTGCAAACGGTTCTAGCAGTGAAAGCGCTTGTGACGGATAGCCCAATGCCACACAGTTTTCTTCATCAAATCGTGTGTGATATAGTTGATAAAAGAAAACAGTTAACCAAGGAAGACCGTGTGTGATAGTTACACCTTTCAAACACGAGCCTACACATAAAATTGTGTGGGATGTATGTCCGAATGGAAACCTTTTCCCTGGATTGACTATGTGGGATGTACATAAGAATGGAAACGTATTCCTTGGATTGACTGTGTGGGATGTACATACCTACGGAAATGATTTCTGGGATTCATCGTGTGGGATGTACATACCTATGGAAATGATTCCTAGGATTCAACGTGTGGGATGTACATACCTACGGAAATGATATCTGGGATTCACCATGTGGGATGTACATACCTATGGAAATGATTTTTGGGATTCACCGTGTGGGATGTACATACCTACGGAAATGATTTCTGGGATTCACCGTGTGGGATGTACATATCTACGGAAAGATGATTGGGTTTCGATGCCTTGCCCGATCGCACACGGCCCCAACCTGGGTCCCAGGAGGGCCTATCCCCGACAATTTCTGGGTCATGTGGGAAGGACACCCTATCGCACACACGCACTTGGCGACGGTTCCAAATGCCGTCGCGGAAAGGGGTTAAAAACCGTTTGTTTAGGACCGACGCGCACCAGTGTGTGCATCTAGGCCAGATAGTATGCTTAGTGTTTGCATGTGTGCCCGTTTTCAAGCTACACCGAAGGAATCACACCATAAGGCCGTGAAGCATATTCTTCGATATCTAGCTCACACAACAACACTTGGATTATGGTATCCCAAGGGCTCGACTTTTGATCTCATTGGATATTCTAACTTTGACTATGTTGGTGATCGTGTGGACTGCAAGTCAACATCGGGCACATGCCATTTCCTCGGACGATCCTTAGTATGTTGGTCCTCGAAGAAGCAGAATTGTGTATCACTCTCTATTGGTGAAGCTGAGTACATTGCTGCTGGTTCGTGCTATGCTCAATTGCTATGGATGAAGCAAACCCTCAAGGACTACGACATCTATGTGAAGAATGTGCCACTCTACTGTGACAATGAGAGTGCCATCAAGATTGCTCATAACCCAGTTTAGCACTCAAAGACAAAGCACATCCAGGTTTGTCATCATTTTCTTCGTGATCATGTGTTGAAGAGCGACATCTCTATCGGGCATGTGAAGACTGAAGAATAGCTAGCCGATATCTTCACAAAGCCCTTGGATGAGAAGAGATTTAGCAAGTTGCGGTGTGAGCTAAATATCTTAGAATCTTCGGATGTACCTTGAAAAGGACACACATCCTAACACTTATGAAAAATTGATGACTTAGATGTGCCACACACGAAGTAACATTTTTTCTTCAATCAATGAAGACTAACAATCTAAGTGTGAAGAAATTAACGAAGAATTTGATTCTCAGAGCCCTATGACAATTGTACGCGGCGTCTGAAATCATCATTCTTATACGGTGGGTCACGCCACCAACAAAAGTTGAAAATCTTCAATTTGAGTATTTCTTCAGTTTTGTAATTCCTCAGATGTTCAAATTCTTCAACTTTGCATAGTCTTCACTCTTTCCGTTTGTGTTCTTCATTGGCTATATATATATATATATATATAGAGAGAGAGAGAGAGAGTTTTCAGTCCTCTACAGCATTCACTTATTGCTAATTCTTCAATTTGACTTTTCTGCTAAGTGAATGTGATCGGGCCCTTCCCCCTCTATGCTATACTCAACCCAGTCTGTTCAAAATTCCTCATGTGCATTCTATTTGAAACCCGTTCAAAATCTTCACTGTGTCCATGTCAGCTGAAGAATTTGCGAATGAAACATTAAAATTGTCATATCTCAATTTTCGGCTTTTGTCGCTCAAACCGGTTCACATCCCATGATATGATTATTCTATTCACCCACGATCTCCACCTCACTGTACGTGGGTGACACATGTCGCTAGGATGAGAAGGGTCAGGGGCACGTTCGTCCAATTTCTTCGGGCGAGCGGTTATTTCACCTCGGCTATAAATACCCCTCTCCCTCCTCAGACTTCATTTACCCCGCTCGACCTCACTCCTCTCGCTCAAGCTTCCAAACCTAGCGCCGCTGCTACTTCCATCATCGCCGGTGAGGAAGAGCTTCACTGCCTCGACCTTGTCACTATCGTACTCGCGCCGACCGCGGAAATCTTCACTCCGCCGCCGCCGTAGATGTCTTCCGCCGCCAAGTTAGGCGTGGAATATCTGAATGGACGAACTTCCCATCTACACTTCCCAGCTCATCGTGTTCTTCGTCAAGGTTAAATAAAATCTATTTTTACTGCCCTTGTTGATTCTGATGATTTTCAAAAAATCTTCAAAAGGTGTTTATTCCTCAACTTCCCACTAGTTAAACACCTCACATGCATATGTTCTTGATCAATTTCTCTAAGTAATGTTTTTCTTCAAGATTCCTCAATTGTGTGGATTTTCCAATCTATACAACTCTGGAACCTAAGTCAAAGACTGCTTAGTGAAATTCCTCAAGGCACTCCTGGTCAAATTCCTCAAACTTGTTATGTTTTTGAAAAACTTCTGAGAACGCATGTGACCTCTCCAAATTCTTCGCACATATACTCTGTTCACAGGTACTCTTGTCTGCTAATGAATCACTAGGTTCTCATCAACTTAACTCATTTGCAGCGTTCCTCGAAGACATATTGCATACCTCTTCAGAGAACTCTGTTGTTCAAATTCCTCAGCTGAAGAAAATGGCTGGCGGCAAGAAACCTTAGAAGGGAGGAAAGAGATTGGAAGTCAACACAGCGTTTGAGATCCCTGATGACATATATGCAGGGTACTGCACACCAGCTGATGAAACCAAGAATGAGTGCAAGGTGCGCATACAAAAGATTGAGAGGAGATGGGCATGTGAATGGAGGGAGTAGAGATATGTAACTCCCAAATACATGAAGAAATTCGCGTTGCACCCTCCTTGCCCAAGACCTCCATTGGCACCTGGTCAAATTGCAGATCCCACTAGCCTCAAGCGCGGTGAGGACTATCCTGATGAATGGGCCAAGAGGCAAGCCAAGTTGGCCAAAGTGGCCAAGGAAGCAGTGAGGAAATTCAACGAAGACTCTGCTGCTGCTGAGGCCTCTGCTAGCAAGCCTGAGAAGGCTATGCCCAAGAAGCCTGCACACAAGTCAACTACCTCTGCTTCAATGCCCTCATGACCAAGCTCCTCAGCAATGCCCTCATGGCCCAGCTCTTCAAAGCCCTCACGACAAATTCCTCAAGCAGCTCCAGTCCCCTCTGCTGCAAAATCTTCAGCTGCTCCTACAAAGTCCTCAGCACCTGTGCACCTCGCCTCGTGCCAAAGGACCACATTCATCTCAATTGCTTTAGGAGCCTATGCAAGTTCCTCAGCTCCTCTTCAGTCCTCAACTGGCCCAACCTTGCCGAAGACTAAGGCCACTACTGGACGAGGCACAAGGCCAAGTCCTCACAAGAAGCAGGTCGCCTTCCATGTACCGTCTAGTGAAGACGAGGCTGATGATGAAGAATTAGAAGAAATCATCAAAGACAGACAACAACGGGCTGCTAGAGCCAAAGGCACAAATGTGCCTCTTCTGCTAGATCCCAAGTTAATCCCGGACTTCAATGATCTCTGGCACAGGGACCCCAACACTCCTATGCCTGACTTCAATCTCACTCCTGGCCAAAGTCATATGTTGACCGCCTTCATAGGCGAAGAAAAATGGAAGTTTGAGAAGGTCAGATAACTGAAGAAAGCTCACAAGAAGGAGGGTTTTCTGAAGAAGCATGTTGTCAAAATGATAACTGATGAACTTGTGGCCATGCAAGCTGAGATCAAAGGACTCAGTGATGAATTTGGCGATTATCGTGCAGATTGGCTAGGAGCCAAAGTCAGATTCGTCAAGATGGCGAAGGGATTCACCTCCAATTTTGTAGCCCCAGCGCAACAAGAAATTCCTCAAGCTGAAGCATCTGCTCAGCCTACTGAAGAGCATGCCAGCACCGCTGATGAAAATCAGGCTGCTGAAGAAACTGAAAGCACCAAGGCTAATGAAGACATTCCAGCCGCTGAAGAAACTGCCAGGGCAACCTCTAGTGTTGCGCCTGAAGATCAAGCCAGGCCAGCTGAAGCATCTGCTGCTGCGCCTGAAGAAACTGACCAAGCTAGGAATGTTGCATCAGTTGTGCCTGAAGAAACCGAACCAATTTCCTCTACTCCACCTGCACCAACTACAAGCATCAACCTTCCTTCTGCATCAGAAGTGAAGAAAACCAAGGTTGCAGAGCGAGCAGCTGTGAAGAAAAGGAAAGCGTCTGCTTCCTCAGAGTCTTCCGCATCAAAGAAGGCGAAGACTTTGACAAGCTCTTATGAAAATGCTATAGATGTTGTTCCTCTGTCGAGCATGCCATCAAAGGAGATTGTTCCCTTTGGTATAGAATATGTGATTCCCAATGAATCAGATGAAGAAAATCCTTCTGCTGCTTCGTCCGAGCAGTTGGATGAAGAAATTGAAGTGGATAACATCCCTTCAACCCCACTAGTTTCATCGACCATGCCTCAGTTCACTGCTGAAGAGGCCGGCGTTGAAGAAATAGATGAGGAAGATGAAGACATGGACATTGGGTGCACCACTCCAATTCTGAATGATGACTACTGGGAAAGTCATCACCCCAATTCTCCACTGTTTACACCTCTCCAACAAATTCCTCAGTCCCCTGTTCAGACTGAAGAAATTCACTCCAAGCATCTCTCCTCACTATAGCTGAAGAAGTTCCAGCCACTAGCGCTGATGAAAATGTTGCTATTGAGATGGAGACCAAGGCTGCTGAAGAACTTCCCACTAAAATTCCTCAGCCTATGGCTCAAGAGACTGTGATTCAAGAGGCTGTGATGGCAACCACTGCAAATCTTCAACCCAAGCCTCTGAATCCTCACTCCAAGAAGCAAAAGTTCAAAGCTGATGACTTCTTTGCTGAGCACATTTTCTTCACGGATTATAATCCATATGACTCTACAAGACTCAAACGCAAGCGCTTCTGGACAGCAAGCCAAATGAATTTCTATTCTTCACTGCTATTCGACAAGGACAAGATCCTTGACCATGAGCAAAGTACTCATGTGGACATGGAATCACTGCCCTGCTTCACCCCAGTCCTCAGTGTTCTTCATGACGCTGGACTGCTCAACCCCTGCACTGACATCTGCGACTGGAATGAAGAACTCATTCTTCAGTTCTATGCCACATTGCACATCACTGGCAATGTTAGAGATGTCAACTCATGGGTATTGGACTGGATGACTAAAAATACTCACTACAAAGCAACAGCCTCTGAATTGCTTCACGTCGTTCCAGTCAGTCCTCCCACCGAAGGTGCAAGGTGCATCTATGATGAACCTGAACTATCAAACCATCTGACGCAAGTGTTGATGAAGCCACTGAAGCCTAGCCAAGATCCAAGGACCCAATTCCTCATCAAGGAACTTCTCTATGTGCCAAGGACCATATACAGGATATTGACCAAAACCCTCAGTCCAATTAAGGGCCACAACTCTAATGATAAAGAAGTTGTTGGCATCATGAAGAATCTGCTTTTCAACATCATCCATGGTATTCCCATCAACTACCATGATTTCTTCATGAGGACTTTAACCAATGTCGCTCTATCACCTTTTGAATTGAAGCCTTATGCTCCCCGGATCATGAGATTCATCAGAACAAGGTCTTCCATTCATTATAAGGCCGGTTTGCAAAATCATGTCAGCTGCTTGCCCCCAATTGAAGTCCTCAAACGGACTATTTCCTCAACTGATGAGAAGGGCAAGGCTGCTGTTATTGATGAAGGCACTCGTCCATTGGATGTAGGGGTGGGCATAAAAACAGACAAACTGAAAACCATACCGATGCCGAAACTGAATAAACCGAATTTTCGGTTTTTCCTACTCTCACAGCAAAATTCGGTTTTCAAGTCTACAAACCGAACAAAACTCGGTTGGTTCGGTTTACATCCCGGGTAACCAAACGAAAACCGAATAGTGACTCAACCTTGAAAGCATGCGCAGGCGGCAGGCGCGCGCGCAGCAACGTCCCGGGAGTCATGCAGCCACGATCGTCATTCACCTTCAACGTGTCATGTGCAGCCCACATAACGTGGGCCTACCTGGCTTGCATGCAAGGTCCAGCTCACGTGGGCTTGCCCGCGCGTGGCCGCGTACCAGCATGCAAAAGCTGCCATTTAACTCATTTAGTCCCACCTCGCCCGACTAAGAAGAGTTGAGGCAGATTTTTGCCTATATAATAGGGTGCCACCGCTTCTTTACATACTTAGAGCGTGGTACTTCGGTATTATACCGAAAACCGCACCAAAGTTTCAGTTAACCGAATTTTCGGTTAGCTAATTTTAGCTATCATTTTCGGTTTCTAGTTTTCCTAACCGATTTTAAAAATAAACCGATTGGTAAAAACCGAATTTTCGGTTTATACAGAACGCCTACCCCGAATTGGATGGACAGTTTCGCAAAGCTGCCTCGTATTCCACCAATGATGACTCTACCATTCATGACACTGCCGCAAATGCTTGAAAGCAAAATCCTCAAGCCACTGCTCCTAGGGTGATGACTAATCGTGAGCTTCTCCTCAGTCTTCATCAGAAGTTTGATCGCAACCACAAGTGGGTCAAGAGTCAGTTTGGTGCTATTCTTCAGAACATGACAGTCACTCAAACACTATGAAGAAGAATCACTATTATCTTCATGAAGTCTTTGACCGCACCTGGGCCATTTTGTCTAACCTCTACAGTGTTGAAGATCTCAAGAAGATGGAATTTCAATAGAACTTTGACCTGGCACAGCCACCTCCGAAGAAATTCAAGAAGGTCAAAGTTCCTCAGCTTGTGGCCAGTTCATATTCTTCATGACGCCAGACTGATGAACATGAAGACTTGAACGACACTGCGGCAGGCCCTACTCCAACGGACGACTCCAACAACGCTGGCGCCCCTCCATCAACTTCATGATATTATTCAGGGGCGTTAGTCCTCATTTTTCGTCCCTTTTGGCCATTCGATAACAAAGGGGAAGAAATTAGAGTTAGTCTTCAAGCAGGTCTCTATATATGGGCGTTTTTGCTAAATTACAACTCTTGTTCTTCTGAAGCATTTGTTGGATCAAGTTGTAAACTTAAGTCCGATGGTGGTCTGATACTTTTGCTATGTTCTTCTGCATGCTATTTCCTCATATATGTTAATGCACGCATGCTAAATTACATCATTCACCATATTTCATCATGCATTTCAAATTCTTCATATCATATGTTAAATGCGTGTATGAATTACAAGATATAGGGGGAGATCTCCATGATTCTATTCTGCAATGTGCATTTTCTTTTCATGGCAAATTCCTCACATATGCACATATTCAGGGGGGTTCTTCTATATCTTGCAATCAAATTCCTCAATATCAGTATTTACACTTCATATGTTTATAACTGTTGAAAACTTAACCTATATTGTCATCAATCACCAAAAAGGGGGAGATTGTAAGTGCATCTAGTGCCCCTTTAGTGATTTTGGTGTATTGAAGACTTATAGGTTAAGGGACTAATGCGTTTGTGAGTGTACACAAGTCTATAAGTCTATGAGGAGTTTGATATTTATATAGAAAGTCGACCCCTAAAAATGAATGTCTTCAACTGAAGACTTTGGCTTTCTGAAGACTTTGAAAGTGAAGAAATTGGTGTGATCCTGAAGACTTGATATTCAAGCGAGAAATATGAAGCTTGAAGACTTCTCTTTTCGTAGTTTCATTTTTCTCTTTCTTGAGTCATAGGAAACACCGTACTGTTAAAGGGGGTCGAGGTAAAACTAAGGAAAAGTTTCCAAGTGATGCTCATCTCAAAATCCTACACCTACCAATCCCTTCGAGTGAAGCCATTGGAAATCTCATACAGTTCGGTCAATTTCTTCAGTGACAGAGACAAAGATCTTCTGGTCTTTGAGGAATTCGTTCTGGTTGAGGAGTTAGGAATTCCCCAGTGCGAATTGCCTACAAGTGAGGAACATGATAACCCTGAGGAATTTGATAGCCAAATTTCCGACTGTTGATGTGCTACGCACCAGCTGTCCCAAAATATCTACCCAACTAACAGTCATGTCATTGAAGGGCATTTATGTCTTATCATATCGGGCTGCTCCCTAGGCTATAAATAGCCGCCCCTACAACCACTAGTTGGTTGGCTGCTCTACGAGAAATTGACACTTGTCATTGAGAGCATCCCATCCTCCGAGGACTTTGAGCAAAAATCATCAAGTGAGGAAAAACCCAAACACCTACAAACCCAAAGTGATTGAGCATCACTAAAGAGATTGTTCCTATTGGAACAGACGCTTGTTACCTTTGAGAATTGTGCATCCTCCAGACGGTTAGCGTCATGGTCTAGATCATCCAAGAGGAAATTGTGGATCGCCGAGTGACCGAGTCTGTGAAGGTTTGGAAGTCACCTGAAGACTTACCACGAGTGATTGGGCGAGGTCTATCTGACCTTAGCTCAAGGAGAATATGGTGAGGACTGTGTGTCCGGGACGGTGTCCTCAGGTTTAAATACCTAGCCGCTCCAACCAGACGTACGACTGTCACAGCAGTTGGAACTGGTCTACCAAATCATCGTCTTCACCAAGGTACTGGTTCTATTTCCTCAACTCTTTCATTTCCTAGATTCTGTGTAGAAGTACTTGATCGTTACTGTTTGAAGACTTTGACTGAAGACTTTCTCAATTTCCTCAATCCTAATTCTGCAGTCAGTTTGACTTCAGCCTGCTTATCCCGTGTTTACGCTACATGTACTATGTGCTTGTTTTCATTTCATCATGATGACTGTGCTACTACTATTTTATGCTTGCATCTTAGTACTTATTCCACCGCTAAGTAGTTCGTTGCTTATGAATTTCCTCACCCTGAAATTCCTCATTGATGAATTTGTAAAAATCGCCTATTCACCCCCCCCCTCTAGTCGATATAACGCACTTTCAGAGATTGATGTTGCTATGACTTTGCCATGCTTAATGCTTGTCACTTTGGGCCCGGGTGCCATGATTTCATATCTGAACCGTTTATGTTATCACCATTATATCCATGTTCTAGATCCGATCTTGCAAGTTATAGTCACCTACTACGTGTTATGGTCCGGAAACCTCGAAGTGACAATAGTCGGGACCACTCCCGGTGATGACCGTAGTTTGAGGAGTTCATGTATTCACTGTGTGTTAATGCTTTGTTCCGTTTCTCTATTAAAAGGAGGCCTTAATATCCCTTAGTTTCCAATTGGACCCCGCTGCCACGGGAGGGTAGGACAAAGTATGTCATGCAAGTTCTTTCCATAAGCACGTATGACTATTTACGGAATACATGCCTACATTATATTTATGAATTGGAGCTAGTGTCGTATCGCCCTAGGTTATGACAGTCACATGATGAATATCATCCAACAAGTCATCGATCCAATGCCTATGAATTTATCTTATATTGTTCTTGCTAAGTTACTACTACTATCGTTACTATTGCACTTTCTACAAAACTACTGCTATCACTGTTACTGTTACTATTACTATTGTCACTACCATCAAAACTATCAAACTACTTTTCTACTGATCACTTTGTTGCAGATAATTAATCTCCAGGTGTGGTTGAATTGACAACTCGGTTGCTAATAGTGGCAAATATTCTTTGGCTCCCCTTGTGTTGAATCTATAAATTTGGGTTGAATACTCTACCCTCGAAAACTATTGCGATCCCCTATACTTGTGGGTTATCAAGACCTTTTTATGGCGCTGTCGCCGGGGAGCATAGCTATATTTGTTGAGTCACTTGGGATTATTATCAATTTATCACTATGAAGAATCTGAAGGATCCTAAGACTAAGATATTTCCCTCTAAGACGAGTGAAGGTAAGGAACTGCCATCTGCTAGCTCTGCTTTAGATTCACCTTCTGTTATAAGGAAACTTGCAACACCACCACATGCTATTAATCCTGATATGTCGCAAGTTGTTGATGATGCTACTTCTGCAATGAATGATACTTATGATGATGCTAGTACCTTGCTTGATGATGATGTGCCACTAGGTGACTTTCTTGATGAACAAATTGCTAGAGTAAGACAACATGATGTTGTTGAAACTGATGATGAGCTTGAAACTGAAAATCTTGAAACAACTACTAGAACTAGCCCTCCTAGATATGAATTGCCTAAGGTACCAGAAGGCTATGTTATGAATGAAGAGACAACTAGAGACATTCTTGCTTGTAAGGATATAGATGATCTAGAGAAATTATTGTGCAAGTATAAAGAAAAATCCTTGAATGCTGGAATGCAATATGATCCTAAGTTTTCTACTTCACCTATCTTTATTGATGATAAGGATTGTGAATTCTCTGTCGACCAAAATTTAATTACTTTGGTTGAATCTGATCCTTTCCATGGTAATGAAACTGAAACAGTTGTGGCACATCTTACTAATGAAGTTGAATGACATAGCCACCCTTTTCACTCATGATGAGAAAACTCGTTATTACTATATTCTCAAATTATTCCCGTTCTCATTAAAGGGTGATGCTAAAGCTTGGTACAATACTCTTGCTCCTGGTTGTGTGCGTAGTTCCCAGGATATGATTTATTACTTCTCTGAAAAATACTTCCCTGCTCATAAAAAACAAGTTGCCTTGTAGGAAATATTTAACTTTGTGCAAATTGAAGAAGATAGTCTCCCACAAGCTTGGGGGAGGCTTCTCCAATTGCTTAATGCTTTGCCTGATCATCCTCTTAATAAAAATGAAATACTTGATATCTTCTATAATGGACTAACCGATGCTTCTAGGGATTTCCTAGATAGTTGTGATGGTCGTGTTTTCAGGGAACGAACTATTGGGCAAGCTGAAGAATTATTGAATAATAGATTGAAAAATTATGATGATTGGACTATTCCTGAAACACCGCCTAAACCCACTCCGAAGAAGAGGGGTATATTATATCTCAGTCCTGAAGATATGCAAGAGGCAAAGAAATCCATGAAGGAAAAAGGTATTAAAGCTGAAGATGTAAAAAATTTACCCCCTATTGAAGAAATACACGGGCTTGATACACCGCCAACTCCTAAGGTGGTAGAGGTAAATTCTCTAATGAAATTCAATGATAATGATAATCCTCACAATATGCACCCTAGCCAATGCCTTTATGAGTTTGAAAATTATATTAGAAAACAAGGTCACTTCAATGCAAATGTTATGAAACAACTGAAATACAATTCTGATATGATTGCTCGCTTGAGTGACTTGTTATTTAGAATCTCAAATGATGTTAGAGGTGTGGGAAAACATGCTTCTATGGTTCAAACCCAGTTAGAACAAGTTCCTAAATCTCAAAGAGAGTTGCTAGATGAAATGAACAACAACATACATGACTTTGCTGTTAGAATAGCAAGTAGAGGAAGTAAAATGTCCCATGAACCACTTTATCCTGAAGGATACCCAAAAAGAATTGAACAAGACTCTCAAAGAGTTAACACTAATCCGCCTAGTCCTTCTAAAAAGAAAAAGAAGCAGAAAAATGATAGGACTTTGCATGCCTCTAGTGAACCCGAAGTAGAAAAACCTCATGACAATAAAGTTTCTATCTATAATGCTGAAACTCAACCTGGTAGTAAACACTCACCTTCTGATAATGAAAAAGATAATGATGAGGTTCATGAAGACACTCAACCAAATAATGAGGAACCAGACAATGATGTTGAGATAGAACCTGTAGTTGATCTTGATAACCCACAACCTAAAAATAAAAGATATGATAAAAGAGACTTTGTTGCTAGAAAACATGGTAAGGAAAGAGAACCATGGGTTCAAAAACCTATGCCCTTTCCACCTAAGTCAACTAAAAAGAAAGATGATGAAGAATTTGAATGCTTTGCTGAAATGTTGAGGCCAGTCTTGCGTACTCGCTTGACCGATATCCTTAAAATGCCTCCTTATGCAAAGTATATGAAAGACATCATCACCAATAAGAGAAAAATACCAGAAGCTGAAATCTCCACTATGCTTCCTAATTATACTTTTAAAGATGGAGTGCCTAAAAAACTTGGAGATCCGGGAATACCAACTATACCTTGCTCCATCAAAAGTAATTATGTGAAAACTGCTTTATGTGATTTGGGAGCTGGTGTTAGTGTTATGCCTTTCTCTTTATATAGATGATTTGAATAAACTCACACCTACTGAAATATCCTTGCAAATGGCTGACAAATCAACTGCCATACCTATCGGTATATGTGAGGATGTGCCCGTTGTTGCTAATGTTACTATTTTGACTAACTTTGCTATACTTGAGATGCCCGAGGATGACAACATGTCGATTATCCTTGGTAGACCCTTCTTGAATACTGCAGGGGCTATTATTGATTGCAATAAAAGCTAGGTCACTTTTCATATCAATGGTAATGAGCATATAGTGCACTTTCCGAAGGAACATTTCCAAGTGCATGGTAATAATGTTATTGAAAAATCTCCGACAATCACTATTGGAAGTTTTCAACTACCTTTACCTACTGCCAAGAAGAAATATGAAATGCTTATTGTTGGGGACATTCATATCCCCATTGAGGTAACTTAGTGATTTACGAAAGTTCTTCGGTTTCATGCTAATCGAAAGTGGTTGTTAATAAGACTTGGTCAACCTTATTAATGGATCATTTTTGAGAGGTATGAAGTTGATGAATTTAGTAAGTACTACCTTCTGTCCCTATCTTTTGTTTTCTATTTTTATTAGTTAAATAAAATAAAATGTCATGTTTTGTCTGTTTTCTGAATTTCCTGTGCAATAAAAAATGTCCCAAAAATAAAAGTTCTCAGAATGCCCTGAAAATTTAATACAATTTTTTTTCTAAATATTTAAGAATTTTTGGTGCAAATAACATCAGAGGGAGGTGCACCAGGTGGGCACAACCCACCTAGGCGCGTCAGGAACCCCAGGCGCGCCCTGGTGGGTTGTGGTCCCCTTGTGGGCCCCCTCACTTATCTCTTGACACCACATCATCACCTACCTCCAGGAAAAATTCACCATTGCTCTCTCTCTCTCCCGTGTTCTTGCTCTCAGACCCGCGGATTTCGATCTCTTTGCTCGAAGCTCCGTTTCCGAAACTTTTTCAGGGGATTGTTTCTTGGTATGCGACTCGTCCGTTTGTCCAATTAGTTTTTGTTTTAGTGGTTTATATTTTGAGTAATTAACTGCTCTTGGTGCTGCTGTAGATGAGCTTGCATGTTGAATTCTTAGAGTTCTAAGTAGTTTGAATGCTTGCTATCGCCTCTATGTATCCTATGAGTAGTTGCTATCAATCTTGTAAAGTTTTGTTGAGAAAATTTTGTGGACTAAAAATTTCAGAATTTTGTTCACAGGAAAAATATGAATATCTTTAGGAAGTTTGCTTCTAAGGAGAGCTCCAAGGGAGTTATTGGGGAGTTGTCTGACAGTGATCTTCATACCCGGAGATTGGCGGAAGTACTGCCGTGCGAATGGCCGCATACCCCGTTCATGGAAGGGGCTGGAATCCTTCAAGAGTTTGCACAATATGCTGCTAATGCTGGCCTCATCGACTTCATCGCAGCTGAATGTGAATAGTATCATCTCCTCACAAACACCTTTGTTCAAAGTTTTAATTTCCTTCCTAGAAATAATCCTCCTGAGGTGCAGTTTAATTTATACGCTGAGGCCCATCAGATACCGCTCACTGAGTTTTGTGAAATATGCTTGCTTCCTTCTGATGGTAGTTTGGTAGAGCCTAGGCCTGCGGAGTTTGAGGGTTTCTATCGTACTCTGACAGTGGGTGATGAGAGAGGGGTGTCGAGTATCACCGCCGCTGGCTTGCATTTTCCCGCTGTTCATTATTTCACTCTTTTCATTGCAAAATGCTTGCTTGCTAGAGAGCTGGGTGCACTCAGTGCCCTAGACCTCGCTATTTTGCATCGTGCATTAGAGGGCGACAACACTTATAGCTTGGGAGCTATTGTGGCACGTCGCCTTCACCTTAATAAATTCAAGGGTAAAATACATGGTGGTATTTACGCCACTCGTTTGGTGGCTCGCTTTAACATTCAGTCACACTTACATGATTATCCTTTGCCCAAGGTTTACCTAGATTGCGCAGCCATGGAATACCACTAGTTTATTGCTACCGAGTATCCTAACATCCCTATTCCATATAACCTGGTTTATAGTGTGAGAACTCATGATATTATTCCATTGCATGCACCTGCTTGGTTTGATCCTATTCCCAGGGGCGGCTATAGGATTATGCGTGCAAATATCACCACCTACCGGAACAACCAGGCTGTAGCATGAGGAGGAGCCTTAGCAGTGGGATCCATGCACTGGTACAGTGACATCCTCAACAAATGGTTTAAAACCCCTTTCCGCGACGGCATCTGGAACCGTTGGCAAGTGAGTGTGGGCGATAGGGGGGTCCTTCCCACACGACCCAGAAATCGTCGGGGATAGGCCCTCCTGGGACCCAGGCTCGGGCCATGTGCGATCGGGCGAGGCATGGAAACCCAATCATTTCTGTAGGTATGTACATCCCACACAGTGAATCCCAGAAATCATTTCCTTAGGTATGTACATCCCACACAGTGAATCCTAGAAATCATTTCCGTAGGTATGTACATCCCAGACGGTGAATCCCAGAAATCATTTCCGCGGGTATGTACATCCCACACGACGAATCCCAGAAAACCATTTCTATAGGTATGTGATACGTCTCCGTCGTATCTACTTTTCCAAACACTTTTGCCCTTGTTTTGGACTCTAACTTGCATGATTTGAATGGAACTAACCCAGACTGACGTTGTTTTCAGTAGAATTGACATGGTGTTATTTTTGTGCAGAAATAGAAGTTCTTGAAATGACCTGAAAATCAATGGAGATTATTTTTGGAATATATAAAAATACTAGAAGAAAGATCCATGTCAGGGGGCCCACACCCTGTCCACGAGGGTGGGGCGCCCTACCCCCTGGGCGCGCCCCCTGCCTCGTGGGCCCCCTGACGCTCCATCGACCTCAACTCCAACTCCATATATTCGTGTTCGGGGAGAAAAAAAATCAGAGAGAAGGATTCATCATGTTTTACGATACGGAACCACCGCCAAGCCCTAAACTCTCTCGGGAGGGCTGATCTATAGTCCGTTCAGGGCTCCAGAGAGGGGAATCCATCGCCATCGTCATCATCAACCTTCCTCCATCACCAATTTCATGATGCTCACGGCCGTGCGTGAGTAATTCCAACATAAGCTTGCTGGACGGTGATGGGTTGGATGAGATTTATCATGTAATCGATTTAGTTTTGTTAGGGTTTGATCCCTAGTATCCACTATGTTCTGAGATTGATGTTGCTATGACTTTGCTATGCTTAATGCTTGTCACTAGGGCCCGAGTGCCATGATTTCAGATCTGAACCTATTATGTTTTCATGAATATATGTGAGTTCTTGATCCTATCTTGCAAGTCTATAGTCACCTATTATGTGTTATGATCCGTTAACCCCGAAGTGACAATAATCGGGATACTTACCGGTGATGACCGTAGCTTGAGGAGTTCATGTATTCACTATGTGTTAATGTTTTGGTCCGGTACTCTATTAAAAGGAGGCCTTAATATCCCTTAGTTTCCAATAGGACCTCGCTGCCACGGGAGGGTAGGACAAAATATGTCATGCAAGTTCTTTTCCATAAGCACGTATGACTATATTTGGAATATTGTTCGCACACGAACATGTCACCGTGTACCTCCAACACCGAGGGTGATGCACTGCAGCTCACGTCGAAGGAGACCCGTCCGGAAGCGCGGTACGCAAGCAATCCGGCGGGTGCTTTTCAGGACCCGAAACCCCACGCGCCCGGGAGGGACCCCGGCCGTCTGGACGTGCGGCGGCTATGGGCTGTCCTAGATCGGTTCGCCCGCCCCTAGAGCCTCGAAGATCGCTGCCCTTCAACACGAAGAACGAACGAAGAATGAGAGAGAAAGAACAATGGAGGGATGTAAAACTAGGGTAAAAAGTAGATGTGTTTTGCGATTGTGTGTTGTTCAATCGGCCGTCACCTCTTGTCTATATATGAGGCGGATGGACTTCCCGTACAAGAAAAGGACTTTCCTAGCCGTCCAAATTATCAAAACCTAATAAAACACAGAGTATTCACGACCTCCGACGCGGATGTCCGGCTCAAGGCCCGGATGATCCGGCCTAGCCCAGTTTTCTGACAGCAGCTCACTAATCGGGTTGTAACATTTTCATACGAACTCGGATTAAGATGATTTTTATATCAAAATCAACCGCCTCAACGAGACGCACAACTTTTCTGTTGAACACTTTTTGATCTGAGACCATCTTGAGGGTGTTTCAGGACGTTTTATAAAGTCTGTAGTAGAAAAAGTTGTCCAGATGTCCGGACTCATGTCCGGATTGTCCGGACTTTGCCCGGATGATCTGGGTGCCATACGGATGATCTGGCTTCACGGGGTCCAAAATTCATGGTTCTGTTAATTTACCCGGATGATAGCCCGGATGGTTTGGATCCCGGCCCGGATGATCCAGCCAAATACTGTTGCAGCCCACTGTTTTGCCTGTAACTTTTGCATACGACCTCGGATGAGGATGATTTTTATATCAAAATTGTCCGCTTCGAGGAGGCGAAGAACTTTGTAGTTGGAAGTTTTTTCATTCAGGGCAATCTTAATTATGTTTCATGCCATTTTCTAATCTGATGTCAACACGGGTATCTCCAAAATTGTCATATCTTTTGCACTTGAGCTCCGTTTTTGGTCCATCTTCATATTTATTTCGATCATCTTGACGAGGGCCATCAAACGGTGACATGAACTCATATCTTTAACCCATTTCATTATAGACTGAAGTCACTCTTTGCGATCATGCCATTTTCGAGCGTCAACACATGCCCCCTGTTTTTCGGCAAAGCTAGCATGCCGAAAAATATCTTGCAACATGTTAGTCTAAGGACGATGTCAACACTCCATCAGCCATTTGTATGCGCTTAGGGCGATAATTTCTATATCGTCCATGTTTATGCTTAGGGCGATAATTCTATATCGGCCATTGATTTTAACTTCTTATTTACATCATACCTTGGAACCGATTACCACCAATCGGCTTTAAAGAGATGGGAATGAACTTGTTCCTCGTAGCACTAAGGAAATCAAACTCCGAGAGATCACGCCCTGTTAAGCAAGTAACATCGGGATGATTCCAATCCACCGATGCATCGGCCCAAGCAACACAAACCAAATTATCCGCATGAATGACTTCTACCTCATCATCGACCCATTGTATTAAACATTGATGCATGGTAGAGGGCACACATTGGTTAGCATGAACCCAATCGCGGCCTAATATAACATTATAGTTACCTTGCACCTCGGTGATGAAGAATGTGGTGGCAAAAGTTTTGCTTCCCACGGTGAGTTCCATGCACATCACACCTTTGGCCTCTGTCTTTTCTTTACCCTCAAACCCATTAAGTACCATATTGGTCTTCATCAATGCATCATCATCTAACCCCAACTTCTTGAAGACCGAGTAGGGCATAAGATTTACCACAACACCAAATACATGCCATTTTCGAGCGTCAACAAATACATGCCTACATTACATTGATGAACTGGAGCTAGTTCTGTGTCACCCTATGTTATGACTGTTACATGATCGATCACATTCGACATAATTCTCCATCACTGATCCACGAGTTTTTATATATTGTTTTTCGCTTATTTACTTTTCCGTTGCTACTGTTACCATCACTATAAAACCCAAAAATATTACTTTTGCTATTGTTACCACTACTATCATATTACTTTGCTACTAAACACTTTGCTGCAGATATTAAGTTTCCAGGTATGGTTGAATTGACAACTCAGCTGCTAATACTTGAGAATATTCTTTGGCTCCCCTTGTGTCGAATCAATAAATTTGGGTTGAATACTCTACCCTCGAAAACTATTGCGATCCCCTATACTTGTGGGTTATCAAGACTATTTTCTGGCGCCGTTGCCGGGGAGCATAGCTCTATTCTTTGAGTCACTTGGGGTTTATATCTGCTGGTCACTATGAAGAACTTGAAAGATCAAAGAACCAAGATTTTTTCCCTCAACTACGAGGGGAGGTAAGGAACTGTCATCTAGCTCTGCACTTGATTCGCCTTCTGTTTTGAGTAAACTTGCGACACCTACACCTGCTATTCATTTTGATATGTCGCATGTTATTGATGATGCCACTTCTACTTTGCATGATACTTATGATGAAACTACTTCTATGCTTGATACTACTGTGCCATTAGGTGAATTTCTTGATGAACAACTTGCTAGGGCTAGAGAGAATGAAATTACTGAAACTGATAATATTGATGAAAGTTATGATGAAGATTATCCCCCTAGATATGAATTGTCTGTTGTTCCTGATGGGTTATGTTATGGATGAAGAAACTTCTAGAGACATTCTTGCTTGCAATGATAGAAGTGATATTAAGAAACTATTAGCTAGGCTTAAAGAAAAGTCTTTGAATGCTAGAATGAAATATGATCATGCTTATGCTACTTCACCTATTTTATTACTGATAAGGATTATGATTTCTTTGTTGATATTGATATAATTACTTTGGTTGAATCTGATCCTTTCTATGGCTATGAATCTGAAACTGTTGTGGCACATCTTACTAAATTAAATGATATAGCTACCCTGTTCACTAATGATGAGAAAACTCGCTACTATTATATCCTTAAATTATTTCCGTTCTCATTAAAGGGTGATGCTAAGATATGGTTTAATTCTCTTGATCCTGGTTGTGTGCGTAGTCCCCGGGATATGATTTATTACTTCTCTGCTAAATATTTCCCCGCTCATAAGAAACAAGCTGCTTTAAGGGAAATATATAATTTTGTGCAAATTGAAGAAGAGAGTCTCCCACAAGCTTGGGGGAGGCTTCTCCAATTACTTAATCCTTTGCCTGATCATCCTCTCAAGAAAAATGAAATACTTGATATATTTTATAATGGACTAATCGATGCTTCCAGAGATTACCTGGATAGTTGTCTTGGTTGTGTTTTTAGGGAAAGAACTGTTGATCAAGCTGAATTGCTATTGCATAATATGTTGACTAATGAAAATAATTGGACACTTCCTGAACCAACTCCTAAGCCAACTCTATAAAAAGGGTTATTCTATTTCTCAGCCCTGAAGATATGCAAGAGGCAAAGAAATCTATGAAAGAAAAAGGCATTAAAGCTGAAGATGTTAAGAATTTACCACCTATTGAAGAAATACATGGTCTTAATTTGCCGCTTGTTGAAGAAATACATGGTCTTGATAGCCCGACACAGTTAGTAAAGGTAAATTCTCTCTATAGATTTGATGAAGGTGATATTCCTCGTAATAAGTCTGCTAGCCAATGCTTAGATGAGTTAAATAATTTTATTGTTAAACAAGAAAATTTTAATGCTTATGTTGGTAGACAATTCAAACATAATGCTTATATGATTGAACACTTGGGTGATTATATTGACAATGTTAAAGGTGGACTTAAACTTATTAGTAAACATGCTTCTATGGTTACCACTCAAGTAGAACAAGTACTTAAAGCTCAGAATGATTTGCTCAATGAATTGAATAGTAAGAATAATGACTTTGCTGTTAGAGTTGCAACTAGAGGAGGTAAAGTGACTCAGGAACCTTTGTATCCTGAGGGCCATCCTAAGAGAATTGAGCAAGATTCTCAGAGAATTAATATTGATGCACCTAGTCCTTCTAAGAGGAAGAAAAAGAAAAATGATAGGACTTTGCATGCTTCTAGTGAACCTGTTATTGACACACCTGAGAATCCCAATGATATTTCTATTTCTGATGTTGAAACACAATCTGGTAATGAACATGAACCTAGTGATAATGTTAATGATGATGTTCATGTTGATGCTCAACCTAGCAATAATAATGATGTAGAAATTGAACCTGTTGTTGATCTTGATAACCCACAATCAAAGAATCAACGTTATGATAAGAGAGACTTTGTTGCTAGGAAGCATGGTAAAGAAAGAGAACCATGGGATCAGAAACCCATGCCTTTTCCTCCTAAACCATCCAAGAAAAAGGATGATGAGGATTTTGAGCACTTTGCTGAAATGATTAGACCTATCTTTTTGCGTATGTGTTTGACTGATATGCTTAAAATGAATCCTTATGCTAAATATATGAAAGATATTGTTACAAATAAGAGAAAGATACCAGAAGCTGAAATTTCCACCATGCTTGCTAATTATACTTTTAAAGGTGAAATACCAAAGAAACTTGGAGATCCAGGAGTACCAACTATACCATGCTCCATTAAAATAAATTATGTTAAAACTGCTTTATGTGATCTTGGAGCCGGTGTTAGTGTTATGCATCTCCTTTATATCGTAGACTTGATTTGAATAAGTTGACACCTACTGAAATATCTTTGCAAATGGCTGATAAATCAACTGTTATACATGTCGGTATTTGTGAGGATGTGCCTGTTGTGGTTGCAAACGTTTCTATTTTAACGGACTTTGTTATTCTTGATATACCCGAGGATGATAGTATGTCTATTATTCTTGGAAGTCCCTTTTTGAATACTGCAGGGGTTGTTATTTATTGCAATAAAGGCAATTTCACTTTTCATGTTAATGGTAATGAGCATACGGTACACTTTCCGAGGAAACAACCTCAAGTCCACAGTATCAATTCTATTGGAAAAATTTCAACAATGACTATTGGAGGTTTTGAATTTCCTCTTCCTACTGTCAAGAAGAAATATGATATTCTTATTGTTGGGGACATGCATATCCCCGTAGAGGTAACCTAGTGTTATTCGAAATTTCTCCGGTTTCATGTTATTCGAAATGAGTTTGTTAACAAGACCTGATCAACCTTGTTAGTGGAATCCTTTTGATGAGCATGAGATGGATGAAGTTAGAAAACACAACTCTCTGTACCCTCTTTTTACTTTCTGTTATTTATATTAAATAAAGCAAAAATAGTATTTTCTGTCTGTTTTCTGAATTATCCGTGCAATAAAAAATACCCCAAAAATGAAAGTTCTCCAAATGCCCTGAAAATTAAATATGTTTTTTCTATAATACTTGAGAATGTCTGGCACTGAAAACATAGCAGGGGGCGCAGCCAAGAGCCCACGAGGGTGGAGGGCGCGCCCTACCCCCCTGGGCGCGCCCGCCTGCCTCGTGGACCCCACGTGGGTCCCCTCCACTTATTCCAACCACCACACACTCCTTCTTCCTCCCAAAAAAATCACCAACCAGCTCAAGCATGAGTTCTAGCTCATCTTGCTGACATTTTTTATCTCCTAGCTCAAAGTTGCATTCACAAAACTGCTTTGGGGGATTGTTCTTTGGTATGTGACTCCTCCAATGGTCCAAATAGTTTTTGTTCTAGTGCTTTATTCATTACAAATTTTTGCTGCTTATGTGACCATGTTCTTGAGCTTGCATGTCAAATTTATATGGTCAAAAGTAGTTTTAATGCATGATATAGTCTATAGGCACTTGTGGGAGTAGTTGCTATCAATTTTGTTGAGTTTGGTTCACTTTTATTTTGAAGTTACTAAAAATTTCAGAAATTTTTCAGAGGAAGAAATATGTTTATGAAAATGTACCAAGCTGGTTCTTCAAGGAAGCAAGGACGCAGACCCGCAATACGCGATGCAGACGATGAACCACCGAGGGACGCTCAAGTGCGGCATTGTGAATGGCCGTCAGAGGATTTCATGGTCCAAGCAGGAATTAAAGAGGAATTTGATGCATATGTGCATAACGCTGAACTTGAGGGCTTCGTGTCAGATAAGTGCCCCCAATACCTCTATTTAACTGATTCATTTGTGAGAAGATTTAAATTTTCATCCTCGCTTAATTCACAAATTGTCCTGTTTGATCTTTATGATAAATCTTATACCATGGATTTAGAGGATTTTAATACTGCCTGCAAACTCCCACAATGGGGTAGTGCTAGTGAACCTAGCAAATCTGAATATAGAGATTTTCTTCCTAGTATAACTATGGGGGAATCTAGAGATGTAACACAAGCCACCATAGGGAGCATTCATTTTCCCGCTATACATTATTTTTCTCTCTTCATAGGAAGGTGCATAAATGGTAAAGATGAAGCATGTCACATGTGTGTACCTGATCTTAGCGTTCTCAAGAGCGTTGTTTTAGGAGATAAACAATACAACTTGGGGGCTATTGTTGCACGTAGGTTGCATAATAATAGTATTCATGGAGATTTCTTTGGTGGAATTTATGAAACTCGTATAGCTAACTTTCTTGAGATACCCATACGTGGAGATGATATTGAGTTGCCTCCTTCTTATCTAGATTATGATGCTATGGTTCGTCATCAGTTTGTTGAGAAGAACGACCAGTCCCTCCAGTACCGACTAATCTTTGACAGACGATGCACCTATCACGTCGCTCTCCTTGCTCCCGCTTTCTTTCACTTTCAAGCAAAGGGGAGATATGTTATAACCAGGGAGGAGGCGAACGAATATAAGAGGAGGACGGAAACAGCTCGCCTCCAAGTGGCAGCTCATGAGGCAATAGCTGCTGCATCCCAGTACGACCCCAACTTCAACTTCGGATATCCACCAGGCCATCCATGGGCATATACCAACTTAGGCCAAAAGCCTAAGCTTGTGGGAGTACGTATTTCTCACCGATATTACATTCATGTTCACACACTCATGCTAGTTGTCGGTGCTCATACTTTTTCATTGTAATATCCATGCTAGTTTATTTCCCTTCTTATGCTTTCTTCTTGTGTGTTTGATAAACCTTAAGAAAAAACCAAAATAATTAGTTGTAGCTTTGAGTTAGTTTACTTTCCATGCCTGTAGTAGTAATAATTAAAAAGAAAACCCAAAAAGATTTCTCGTTCTTCTTTTGCTTGTTGGGAGCTTTCCCATGTAAATAGTTTTGTTTCTTTTCTTTGTGGGTCGAAAGGAGAAGACCATAATGAAAATGTTGAGTGGCTCTCTTATGCATTATTGTTGATCTAACAAAGAGCCCATATTACCTTGTCTTCTCTCTTGAATTGAATGCTTGCAGATTCCATCTTAGTCCAATGCATGTGCACTATTATTATTATCCACACTATTCGGCCGTGCAAGTGAAAGGCAATAATGATGATTATATGATGAACTTATTGAGATGAGAAAAGCTGGTATGAACTCGACCTCTCTTGTTTTTGTAAATATGATCAGTTCATCGTTCCTGATTCAGCCTATTATGAAAGAAACATGTTTGCAATGACAAAATTAGAGATTATAGTTGCTTATGCCATGCTTAATTAGCTAGGAGCTTATAATGGTTTACCTTGCGTGCCAACATGCTATTAAAATGGTTGTGACGTGGTATGATACGGTGGTATCCTCCTTTGAACGATTCGAGTGGCTTGACTTGGCACATGTTCACGCATGTAGTTGA
The DNA here is from genome assembly GCF_018294505.1 of Triticum aestivum. Lineage (NCBI taxonomy): Eukaryota > Viridiplantae > Streptophyta > Magnoliopsida > Poales > Poaceae > Triticum > Triticum aestivum. The sequence goes on from NC_057803.1 coordinate 170,231,049, forward strand.
AATAAAATCAACATATCCTCTATGATATTTATATTCATGGTGCATTATATCCTACTCATTCTTGCATTCGGTGTTGATTAATTTTAATGCATGTTCATGACTGTTGTCGTTCTCTAGCTGGTCACTTCCCAGTCTTTTTCTAGCCTTCACTTGTACTAAGCAGGAATACTGCTTGTGCATCCAACTCCATAAACCCCAAAGTTGTTCCATATGAGTCCACCATACCTACCTATATATGGTATATACCTGCTGTTCCAAGTAAATTTGCATGTGCCAAACTCTAAACCTTCAAATAAACATTCTATTTTGTATGCTCGAATAGCTCATGTATCAACTAGGGATGTCTGTATCTTCCATGCTAGGTGGGTTATTCTCAAGAGGAGTGGATTCCGCTCCTCACTCACGAGAAAATGGCTGGTCACCGGGATGCCCAGTCCATGCTTTATGCAAATCAAATCAAAATAACTGCAAACAAAACTCCCCCGGGACTCTTGTTAGTTGGAGGCACTCGTTGTTTCAAGCAAGCCATGGATTGATGCTTGTTGGTGGAGGGGGAGTATAAACTTTACCATTCTGTTTGGGAACCGCCTATAATGTGTGTAGCATATGGAAGACATCGAGATCTCTCGGTTGTTATAATGACAATGAAAGTATACCGCTCAAAATATTATTCATATCTATTTCAAAACTGAGCTCTGGCACCTCTACAAATCCCTGCTTCCCTCTGCGAAGGGCATATCTATTTACTTTTATGTTGAGTCATCATCCTCTTATTAATAAGCACCAGTTGGAGAGCACCTCTGTCATTTGCATCCATTACTGTTAGTTTACATTGAGTATGACTGTGACTGGATCTCTTTTACCATGAATTACAATTTCTAGTCAGTCCTTGATCTTTAAAGGTGCTCTGCATTTATGTTTTGCGGTCTCAGAAAGGGCTAGCGAGATACCATCTTGTTATATCATATTATGATTGTTTTTAGAAAGTGTTGTCATCCGAGATTTACTATTATTGCTCGCTAGTTGATTATGCCATTGATATGAGTAAACTTGAGACCTAAATGTTGTTGCGAATGTGGTTAGTTCATAATCTTTGCTGAAAACTTGAATGCTGGATTTACATATTTACAACAACAAGAGCAAACAGAGTTTGTAGAAGTTTTTGTTTATCACTTTCAGTTTATCAACTGGATTGCTTGAGGACAAGCAAAGGTTTAAGCTTGGGGGAGTTGATACGTCTCCGTCGTATCTACTTTTCCAAACACTTTTGCCCTTGTTTTGGACTCTAACTTGCATGATTTGAATGGAACTAACCCGGACTAACGTTGTTTTCAGCAGAATTGCCATGGTGTTATTTTTGTGCAGAAATAAAAGTTCTCGCAATGACCTGAAAATCAACGGAGATTATTTTTGGAATATATAAAAAAATACTAGAAGAAAGATCCACGTCAAGGGGCCCACACCCTGTCCACGAGGGTGGGGGCGCGCCCTACCCCCCTAGGCGAGCCCCTTGCCTCGTGGGCCCCCTGACACTCCACCGGCCTCAACTCCAACTCCATATATTCATGTTCGGGGAGAAAAAAATCAGAGAGAAGGATTCATCGCGTTTTACAATATGGAGCCGCCGCCAAGCCCTAAACTCTCTCGGGAGGGCTGACCTGGAGTCTGTTCGGGGCTCCGGAGAGGGGAATCCATCGCCATCATCATCATCAACCTTCCTCCATCACCAATTTCATGATGATCACCGCCGTGCGTGAGTAATTCCATCGTAGGCTTGTTGGACGGTGATGGGTTGGATGATATTTATCATGTAATCGAGTTAGTTTTGTTAGGGTTTGATCCCTAGTATCCACTATGTTCAGATATTGACGTTGCTATGACTTTGCTATGCTTAATGCTTGTCACTAGGGCCAGGTCCGGTCCTGAGATTTTGGGGGCCCGGGGCGAGAGTAAAAGTCGGGGCCCTTAATATAGACATCTTAACAATAACATTGAATATAGGTACATTTATTATCAAGCACTTAAGTGCATCCAATACTAGTGTGCATATCAAGTACTTTATAAATATTACCTCTAATAATAATTCTAACATTCCTTGATGCAAAATCACTTATGATGGGGTCGTTGCCAATATCATCCAATATTTTGTTCTCGATTCCATTATGTTGCCAAACCATATAACCTCTCTTGGGTCATTGGTGACATCAGATAGTTCCTCAATAATTTCAACTTCAAAAAACTTCTTCCGGCCTATACGATAGTCACAGGTATAGTAAATAAAGATGTGATAAGCAATGGAGATATCAGGATAACAACCAACTTCTCATGACATTCTCGAAATCTCCATATCATATATTACAGTCATCTGGCAAAGTGAATCCGTAATTTTCAATTCAGAAATAAGATCATATACCTCAACATCACATGAACTATGAAGAGAGAAAGTTTCGGCAAATTTTGTGCACCACTCTTCAAGTTCATTATCATCAATGAATTCATAGTTTCCGAGCTAAAAAAATTCCAAATATATCTTTAAACACCATAGGTTCTTTCAATCTACCCTTCAAAGAAGTGATCGCTATCAACCAAAACAAAAAATATTTAACTTGGACAGCCTTCTCAAATTCTAGAATTTCTTCTCGACAATCACTTTCGTCAAATTGTTTCTTCTTGTAACACGAAGTCCTACCGGAAACATTGTACCTACACTCATTTCATTTGTAATAACTTTGGCAATTATCAAACTAGTAGAAAACCCCTCATCTCTATATATACATCTTAAAATATTGTGTTATACCTTGTATTTTCTTTCTTTTCCTTTGATGCTAGCAGATGCATATTTTCTTCCAGATGATATGATGACACAATGCTGAAAAAATTCATTAACTGTTGAACAGTGCAACTGGCCCGGCTATGCATCTACAGAACCATAATAAGAATACATGTTATACCTCAGATGGCCGAATCAGCGATGGATGGAAACCAGAGCCGGATTACGACGGGGCCCCGGCAAATTGAAATCGGCGGTGAGGGACTGATGATCTAAATTAGGATTAGGAGAAAAGGAGAAAAAAGCATCGAGCACGCAGTCGCGAACAATCGAAACCTCGGCGGCCGCTAGAAATCGCCGTGTCAATGCAAGATGAAATAGGAAGGGATCGATCACTCCTATTTTTACGTGAAAAAAGGTAAAGAAACGATTGCTGCCGATGTGCCTCGCTGGCCTGCTGCGTGCGTGCTGCGTGCTGCGTGAGGCCCAGCTAGCCAGCCCGATATCTACCTCGCTGGACATATAGGCTAAAAAAGGCTATGTTACATACCTAGGAAGGGGCCCTTGAACTTTGGGGGCACGGGGCGGCCGCCCCCCTGCCCTTCCCCAGGGCCGGCCCTGACTAGGGCCCGAGTGCCATGATTTCAGATCTGAACCTATTATGTTTTCATGAATATGTGTGAGTTCTTGATCCTATCTTGCAAGTCTATAGTCACCTATTATGTGTTATGATCCATTAACCCCGAAGTGACAATAATCGGGATACTTACCGGTGATGATCGTAGTTTGAGGAGTTCATGTATTCACTATGTGTTAGTGCTTTGGTCCGGTACTCTATTAAAAGGAGGCCTTAATATCCCTTAGTTTCCAATAGGACCCCGCTGCCATGGGAGGGTAGGACAAAAGATCTCATGCAAGTTCTTTTCCATAAGCATGTATGACTATATACGGAATACATGCCTATATTACATTGATGAACTGGAGCTAGTTCTATGTCACCCTATGTTATGACTGTTACATGATTGATCGCATCTGACATGATTCTCCATCACCAATCCATTGCCTACAAGTTTCTATATACTGTTTTTTGCTTATTTACTTTTCCGTTACTACTGTTACCATCACTATAAAACCCAAAAATATTACTTTTGCTATCGTTACCACTACTATCATATTACTTTGCTACAAAACACTTTGCTGCAGATATTAAGTTTCTAGGTGTGGTTGAATTGACAACTCAGCTGCTAATACTTGAGAATATTCTTTGGCTCCCTTGTGTCAAATCAATAAATTGGGGTTGAATACTCTACCCTCGAAAACTGTTGTGATCCCCTATACTTGTGGGTTATCAGTATGTACATCCCACATAGTTCTTTGTGTGGAAACATTTGTGCAAGGTGGCCTAACGCAAACAGTTCACTGCCGGAAGCCGTGTGTGATTGTTAGTTGATCGAACATGCCTACTTTCTAGAAACCGTGCGGGTTGTTTGAGTTCATCGCCCACGGTGCTGTCTGAGTAACCGTTTGCAATAGAAAATCCCAATAAGCAGGGTAATTAGCCCATTATTGATAATCCATGTACTAATCAAACTGATATTTCTTATAAAACATGCCAGATATTTCATATCCGTATAAAAGCAACCAGGATTTCATAATCGAATTACATCAGATAGCTTCGGCACTCAGTTACGCCATTACACAATAGCACCGAGTTTCACATGCAGCATCAAAAACCTTTGGAAAGTAGCATCATACATGGTAAATAGACAGATGAATCTCATCTGGGAAACTACAGAAGCGGAAGGCAAATATTGAGCCTTCAGTGATGTTGAATGTCCTTGCAACTTTAGGCCAGTGGCTATGGATAATTTCCCGCCCAACCTTCGTCCTCTTCATCAAGACTTCAATTGTACCGTGGGTGTTCAATGAATACCTTCCTCGCCTCTTGACCATGCATGTGGTTTGAGAGGTAATCATCGGTGAACTGCTTTGAAAGTACTGAAAACAAAGCTATGTATAAATCGCTATTGTAAACTTTGAAATGGCGCAAGGGGTAAAAACAAGGTAAAAGAGTTGGTACCATCCTATAGTTGATTGATGTCTTATTCATTGTGAAAACAAAGATCTTGCTGTTATTCGTCGCAAGTTTCTTCATCCTAACAATCTTTCTGAGTTTCTTGACTTGACTGATATTCATGGACATCTCATTTCCCCATATGCAAAATGGGTCGAACAGTGGGTCTAAGCATCTGACAGCAGGACCTACATGTGCAAGACCAAATTGTAAGAAACCTAAATATTAGAATGATTCCTGCAACTGCACAATAATGTGCTATTAGCCAAAGGACTCTGCTTGAACAAACCTCGATGGTAAACCGCAGTGTCTCCCATTGTTTCCCTGCAACACACATAAGGAAGATCTTGATCAGGTTAACTGAGAGTTGCCATACTATCAGTAGAACATGTATTGAGTACAGCCAAATTCGATTGGTGTCACATGCATAACAATACAAAATTGTACCCACAACAAATGAAAATCAAATTGCAGAACTAAACCAAACAGTTAATGGACAGCAGACCAAATGAACCAAAATAGTTAACTGAGCACGACATTGCAAAATAGAAACATGTACTAGAAGATAAGACAGTTAACAAAACAAAGAATGCTTGATAACAGTACTACGAAATGTAGCAATTGTTGGACCAAAGTGTTAGCTGAACATTACATTTCAGAGGACCAAACTGTTAACTGAACATCAGATTGCATATTAACATTACAGAGGACAAATCACTAGAAGGCACTGGCGGTGGCCTCGAGAAAACATCACAAACTGTATTTTAAAGTAGACAACCGCACGGCGGTATCGACGGTGGCATCGAAGACGAGGTGCTCCTCCAAGATCTGGCGGTCGACACGCATGGCAGCCATAGCGACCTCGTTCGCGCGTGCGGCTGCATGCACTCAGCTCCATGTTATACTGCGTGTAAAATGGTTGTGGGCAGCGCTTAATTGGAGGAGGGGGCGGTGATTTCGGTGGAAGGTGTCGCTCCGTTAGTTGGGGCATGTGGGACGGGAAAGCAGGAGGATGGTGTGGGTGGGGTGTGGATTACCTGACCATATCGACGAGACCGCGCAGCAAGAAGAAGGGTCGGCGGCGAGGAGGCCGCGCAGCAAGAAGAAGGGTCGCCGACGAGGAGGCGGCGCTGCAAGAAGAAGGGTCACCGGCGAGGAGGCGGCGCTGCAAGAAGAACGGTAGCCGGCGAGGAGGCGGCACTGCAAGAAGAAGGGTCGCTGGCAAGGAGGCGGCTCTGCAAGAAGAAGGGTAGCCGGCGAGGAGGCGGCACTGCAAGAAGAAGGGTCGCCGGCGAGGAAGCTAAGCTGCCAGTAAGCAGCAGTGAAGGTTTGAACTTGGAAAGCAAGGAGGAATAGTGGAAATGTGGCTTTTGCTAGGAGGTAGGGGGCGGGGAGATAGATATTTCCGCGGTGGAAAAATTTTTTGCTTGGTGCCATGAGAAACTGGCGCGCAAGTGTGGTTCAAGCAGGGGCGGTGAACTGTAGACAATGAAGCTTCCTGCGTAAGCCAGACAAGACGGTGCACCAAGGTATTTTATATCGCATCCCACACGATTCTTTCTAGTAAACTGTTTGTGGTATACCTGATTTTTTTCATTATGTTTTGAAAGACAAAATGGTGTTACGGAGGGAAAGGATGGTGTTAGAATTGCTAGAACATTTACGTATAGTGAACATGCAACTAGTACATGAGTGTCGTGTTTAAATTTGGAATGATTCCGGGTTCACTTGGCATTTTTATGCATTAATTGAGTTTTTGGGCATTTAATGTGCATAATTCAAATTTGAACTACAAGCACATGCTCCAATGCACCAAATTTGCTGAAAAATCATGTGTGTGTCTTTGGGTAAATTTATAGGTGCCATGCAAGAAATGGGAATAAAATTCAAACATCTGGGTGTCGTGGCTCGGCCGAAATGATTGAGAAACTTGGTTTTTTAATTCATGTAAATCCAAAACACGGCTGAAAATCATGAAACTTGGCATGGTGTCATGACATGCCACCAAAATGCTGCAGTAAATTTTTTGGACGAATTGGGACAAACTTTGGTGTAAGCTTCTTGCAAACCGGAGCTTCCCTCAAGAAGGCTCCTGGTTCCGAGAGGGAACGTGTCACCTCCGTGTGCGAAACAACATACGTACACTGCCTTCTTCCACCTTAATTTTTGTACACTGCCAGATTAGACCAAATAGAAGTATCACGCTAAATTTTGGAATTATTCCATGTTCATTTGGCCTTTTTTATACATTAATTGAGTTTCTAGGCATTTAATGTGCATAATTCAAATTTGAACTACAAGCACATGCTCCAGTGCACCAAAGTTGTTTGGAAAATCACATGTGTGTCCTTGGGTGAATTTATAGGTCCCATGCAAGAGATGGGAGTGAAATTCAAACATCTAGGCATCGTGGCTCGGCCCGAAAGATTTAGAAACTTGGTTTTTTAATTCCTGTAAATCCAAAACGCACCTGAAAATCATAAAACTTGGCATGGTGTCATGACATGGCACCAACATGATGTGGTAATTTCTTTGGCCGAATTGGGACAAGCTTTGGTGTAGGCTTATTGCAAACTGGAGCTTCCCTCAAGAAGGCTCCTGGTTCCGAGAGGGAACCTGTCACCTCCGTGTGCGAAACGACATACGTACACTGCCTTCTCCCGCCTTAATTTTTTAACACAGTCAGATTAGACCAAATAGAAGTAACGTGGTAAATTTTGGAATTATTTTGTGTTCGTTTGGCCCTTTTTATACATCAATTGAGTTTCTGCGCATTTAATGTGTATAATTCAAATTTGAACTACAAGCATGTGCTCCTGTGCACCAAATTTGTTTGAAAAATCACATGTGTGTCCTTGGGTGAATTTCAAGGTCCCATGCAAGAGATGGGAGTGAAATCCAAACATATGGGCGTCGTGGCTCGGCCGGAAAGATTGAGAAAGTTGGTTTTTTAATTCTTGTAATTCCAAAACACGCCTGAAAATCATGAAACTTGGCATGGTATCATGACATGGCACCAACATGCTGCAGTAATTTTTTTGGCCGAATTGGGACAAGCTTTGGTGTAAGCTTCTTGCAAACCGGAGCTTCCCTCAAGAAGGCTCGTGGTTCCGAGAGGGAATGTGTCACCTCCGTGTGCGAAACGACATACGTACACTGCCTTCTCCTGCCTTAATTTTTTACATAGCCAGATTAGACCAAATAGAAGAACCGTGCTAAATTTTGGAATTATTCCGGGTTCGTTTGGCCTTTTTTATACATTAATTGAGTTTCAAGGCATTTAATATGCATAATTCAAATTTGAACTATAAGCGCAGGCTCCAGTGCACCAAAGTTGTTTGAAAAATCACATGTGTGTCCTTGGGTGAATTTCTAGGTCCCATGCAAGAGATGGGAGTGAAATTCAAACATCCGGGCGTCGTGGCTCGACCCGAAAGATTGACAAACTTGGTTTTTGAATTCCTGTAATTCCAAAACGCACCTGAAAATCATGAAACTTGGCATGGTCTCATGACATGGCACTAACATGCTGTGGTAATTTTTTTGGCCGAATTGGGACAAGCTTTGGTGTAAGCTTCTTGCAAACCGGAGCTTCCCTCAAGAAGGCTCATGGTTCTGAGAGGGAACATGTCACCTCCATGTGCGAAATGACATACGTACACTGCCTTCTCATGCCTTAATTTTTTTACACAGCCAGATTAGACGAAATAGAAGTACCGTGCTAAATTTTGGAATTATTCCGGGTTCGTTTTGCCTTTTTTATACATTAATTGAGTTTCTGGGCATTTAATGTGCATAATTCAAATTTGAACTATAAGCACAGGCTCCAGTGCACAAAAGTTGTTTGAAAAATCACATGTGTGTCCTTGGGTGAATTTCTAGGTCCCATGCAAGAGATTGGAGCGAAATTCATACGTCTGGGCGTCGTGGCTCGGCCAGAAAGATTGAGAAACTTGGTTTTTGAATTCTTGTAATTCCAAAACACGCCTGAAAATCATGAAACATGGCATGGTGTCATGACATGGCACCAACATGTTGCGGTAATTTTTTTGGCCGAATTGAGACAAGCTTTGGTGTAAGCCTCTTGCAAACCGGAGCTTCCCTCAAGAAGGCTCATGGTTCCGAGAGGGAACATGTCACCTCCATGTGTGAAACGACATACGTACACTGCCTTCTCCCACCTTAATTTTTTTACACGGCCAGATAGACCAAATAGAAGTATTGTGCTAAATTTTGGAATTATTCTGGGTTCATTTGGCCTTTTTTATACATTAATTAAGTTTCTAGGCATTTAATGTGCATAGTTCAAATTTTAACTATAAGCACAGGCTCCAGTGCACCAAAGTTGTTTGAAAAATCACATGTGTGTCCTTGGGTGAATTTCTAGGTCCCATGCAAGAGATTGGAGTAAATTCAAACATCTGGGCACCGTGGCTCGGCTGGAATGTTTGAGAAACTTGGTTTTTGAATTCCTGTAATTCCAAAACATGCCTAAAAATCATGAAACTTGGCATGGTGTCATGACATGGCACCAACATGTTGCGGTAAATTTTTTGGCCGAATTGGGACAAGCTTTGGTGTAAGCTTCTTGCAAACTTGAGCTTCCCTCAAGAAGGCTCATGGTTCTGAGAGGGAACGTGTCACCTCCGTGTGCGAAACGACATACGTACACTGCCTTCTCCCGCCTTAATTTTTTTACACAGCCAGATAGACCAAATAGAAGTACCATGCTAAATTTTGGAATTATTCCGGATTCGTTTGGCCTTTTTTATACATTAATTAAGTTTCTGGGCATTTAATGTGCATAATTCAAATTTGAACTACAAGCACATGCTCCAGTGCACCAAAGTTATTTGAAAAATCACATGTGTGTCCTTGGATGAATTTCTAGGTCCCATGCAAGAGATGTGAGTGAAATTCAAACATCTGGGTGTCGTGGTTCGGCCGAAAAGATTGAGAAACTTGGTTTTTTAATTCCTGCAATTCCAAAACACGTCTAGAAATCATGAAACTTAGCATGGTCTCATGACATGGACCAACATGCTGTGGTAATTTTTCTGTCCGATTTGCGAAAGTGCACGCATTAACAATCAATAAAGTCATCTTGGAACAAGTGTTGTTATGTTACAAATGGGAAACACAGGTATTATTGAAACCGTGGGCATTCGACTTACCAATTACGTGCGGCCACGCGTCCCCTTTTTTTATTAGCTAGGTAGTGTCGTGCGGGGTAGCTATTTGAGTATGGGAGGCGTGTGATCAGACCCCTATGCGTGCTCATCGGGAGGAGCGCCCTTTTGACCGCTACCCGCCACGCACCTCCCTCCCAATGTCTCCATTAATGAAGCCCGAGCACCTGTTCTACAACGTGGCTATATGTCTCTCTGGACTGAGATTTAAGAGAGAAAAATGAAAATCTGAAAAGAAATTTTTTGCATAGATCTTGATGAAAGATCGGACGGACCTATATAGCATCGACTGCGACTTATAACAAGCATGATGAATATAAGGACGATGATATTGGATAATGATTGTCTTACATATTTATAAACATAATTAAAAAAAGCCACATGCAGCAACGCCCGATATACACAAGGGCAAAAGAAGAAGGAAGACAATGATCTGGCTCGCTGATCTCTACTTTCTTGATGCGTTGCTGCAGGCCGCGGGGACTAGTCTCCGCGGCGGGCGGTGACGATCTCTTTCTTGTCCTCAAGATGCTGGTTGAGAGCATCCACGGATTCCTCCACCAACCTTCTGCGCTCAATGCGCAGCATGGCATTCTCGTCCATAACTTTCTGGACGATGACGTCGGTCCTCTTCAACAAGGCAGTGGTCTGCTCCTGCTGCTCCGCACTTCCGACGATCTTAGCCCTCAGCAGGTCGTGCTCGGCTTGGAGCTTCGCATTGCTCTCATTTAGTTGTCGGATGACATCGGTAGACTATTCAAACGAGGCTTTCAGGTCATCCTGCAACCTCGCCCACCTGGAGATCTGATCCATCTACCTAAGGACGAGGGCATGCATGCGCCTGTAAGAGTCCTCACCTGCCCACGAGGCATTTTCCCAGGCCACCGCGGCGCGAGAGGACATTTCTGCTAGATTCGTGGCACAGTGGGACATCTCTTCTGCTTCCGTGGCGTGGCCGGGCCAGTCTTCTGCATCGACGGTGCCGCGGGTCCTCCGTGCTGCTTCGGCGGCACGGCGGAACCTCTCTGCTACTACGGCCATCCGGTGGGACATGTTGGCTGCTTTCGCAGTGAGGCGGTACATCTCTCGTGCTCCCGCTTCTAGGCTCGCCTCTCCCTGGTGGAAATCTCTTGACCCAAAACTCACGCTGGCCATGGCGGACGCAAGGGAACAATGATGAATGACTTGTTTGTTTTTGACTTTTTGTGGATGAGGAGTTGAGGAGGAATGTGCAGTCATCTTGGAGTAGTAGTATTTATAACCGCGTAGTAATACTCTCCTAAGTGGGAAACCGTTTAGGTTTTGATCGGTGTGAACAGGTTTGCAATTTGGAATGTGACGGGACGCATGCTCAAAATTTACTAGCGGTTATAAGTGCGGCACTTTTCCTGGAAGGCGTAATGTGGGCATGTACGCCTTCTCGGCCGCGTATGCGGCGTTTGCACCATAGGGTGCACCGCAATAGGCAATGTCAGCACACGTCTTGTTCCAACAACCGTGCGTGCTCGTTATTACCATCACACACGCTTCTTTTAATTAGAATGGGTGTGTCTGTCTAGCGCACACACGTCTAACTGTTTTAGTTTGTTGTGGCTAATCGCAAACAGTTCATCCATGTGAAGTGTATGCCATCAATCGCAGACACTTTGATCTGTCTTACCCATTTATGTTCTTTTGCCTAATTGCAAACAGTTAATCCTTCTGAAGCGTATGCCCTCAATCACACACACCTTGATCTGGCTGACCGATTCTTTTGCGTTGCCTAATCACAAACAGTTCATCCGAGTGAACCGTATGTTGTATATCGCACACACCTTGATCTAGCTTCCCATTTCTTTTGTGTTGCCTAATCACAAATAGTTCATCCGAGTGAACCGTATGCTCTATATCACACATGCCTTCATCAGGCTGCCCGTTTCTTTTGTTCCGCCTCATTGCAAATAGTTCATTGGACTGAACTGTATGACCTCGATCCCACACGCAACTAAAATCTGAATCGTGTTTGATGCATCCTCCATTGCAAATGTTTTGCACCTTTTTTGACGGGTTTTTTACATCCCCGTTTGTGATTAATGCATCGCACACAGTTTCGTGAAAGGGTCTCTCATCGTAGTGTCGCGTTAGCAGCATCCTGCAGTAGTAATGGGTGCCCGCTCCTCAGCAGTTTGACTACTGATCGATTACCAAGCTAGGCCAAAAGCCTAAGCTTGGGGGAGTATGTATTTCCACTGACATTACATTCATGTTCACTTATTTCGTTTGTCGGTGTCCACACTTTTTCATTGTATTATCCATGTTAAATTTATTTTCTCGCTTTCTTATTGTGTGTTTGAAAAACTTTGAGAAAATCCAAAAATATTTCCTGCTTCTTTTTTATTTTTCTTTCTAGAGTAGTTAGTTGTAGCGCTAAAAAGAAAATCCAAAAAGATTTCCTTTTTTCTTCTTTTGCTTGTTGGGAGCTTTCCCCTGTAAATAGTTTTTCTCGTTTTTGCTCTTCCCTTTTATTTTCTTATTCAAGAAAACCAAAAACTCCAAAAATATTTCAGTGTGCTTCTCTGAGTTTCTTTTCTTTTTACTGAGTCGTACCAAGGAGAAGACCATGATGAAAATGTTGAGTGGCTCTCATATGCAATATTGTTGATCTAACAAAGAGCCCATATTCTTTGTCTTCTCCTTTCGAACAAAATGTTTGCAGATTCCAGCTTAGTCCACGACACTCTTGCACTATTATTATTTTCAAATTGTTCGGTCGTGCAAGTCAAAGGCAATAATGACGATATTTGATGAACTGGTTGTGGTAGAGAGAAACGGGTATGAACTCAACTTGTTATGTTTTTGTAAATATGTTTAACCTAGTATCCATGATTCAGCCTATTATGATTAAACTTGTTTGCAATGACAATTAGAGATTATAGTTTCTCATGCCATGATTAAGTAGCTAGGAGGGGATAATGATTTATCTTGGATGTCAACATTGCGTTAAAATGATTGTGATGTAGTATGATGATATGGTATCCTCCTCTGAATGTTCGAGTGGCTTGACTTGGCACATGTTCATGCATGTAGTTGAATCAAAACCAATGTAGCCTCTATGAAATTTATGTTCATGGTGTTCATATCCTACTCATGCTAGTGTCCAATGTTACTTGTGCATAATGCATGTTCATGACCGTTGTTGCTCTCAAGCTGGCCGCTTCTCAACCTAATTGCTAGCTTTCGCCTATACTAAGTGGGAATTCTGCGTGTACATCAAAAACCTTGAACCCAAGTTATTCCAGATGAGTTCACCATACCTACCTATATGCGATATTACCCTGCTGTCCTAAGTAAATTTGCACGCGCCACCTCTAAAAGCATCAAATAAATATCCTTTTTGTGTGCCTGGATTGTTCATGGAATGAAAGGAGGTGGTCGATATCTTCCATGCTAAGTGGGTTATTCTTAGGTTGAGTGTTTATTCACTCACCATCGCACGAGAAAAGGGCGGTAATAGGGATTCCCAGTCCCGAACTCAAAATGCAAATAATTAAACAAAACTCCCCGAGACTGTTGTTGGTATGGACGGCACCCGTTGTTTCGGACAAGCTGTGGAATGTGATTGTTGGTGGAGGGGGAGTAAACCTTTACTTTTATCGCTTGGGAACCGCCACTAGCGTGCTTAGCATGGAAGATGGTCATGAAGTAAACAAGAATGGTGCATGTATCAAAATATCATTTACCTCTATTTTAAAAACTTGAGCTCTGGCACCTCTGCAAATCATTGCTTCCCTCTATGAAGGGACTATCTGTTTACTTTTATGTTGAGTCATCACCCTCTAAAATAAGCGCTAGAACCTGATAGCACTACTGTCATGCTAATGCATTGTGCGTAGCTAATGTTGGTGCATCATGACTGGATCTTTCTATCATGAATTACAATGTTTAGTCGCTGCTTGAACTTTAGATGTGCTCTACATTTATGTTTTACGGTCTCAGAAGGGCTAGCGAGATACCACTATTGTCATATTATATCATGGTTGTTTTGACAATGTGTTTTTGTTTGAGATATCTTATTATTGCTAGCTAGCCGATTATGTCATTGATATGAGTTAATATAATTTTTAAGAGTTATTGTCGGCATGGTTAGTTATAATGTTGGCTGAAAACCAGGGTGTTGTTTAAGCCTATTTATGCACACAAGAGCAAAAGAGTTCGTAAAAGTTTTTCTTTTTCACTTTTAGTTTATCAACTGAATTGCTTGAGGACAAGCAAAGGTTTAAGCTTGGGGGAGTTGATACGTCTCTAATGTATCTACTTTTCCTAATGCTTTTCCTCTTATTTTGGACTCTATTTTGCATGATTTGAATGAAACTAACCCCGGACTGACGTTGTTTTCAGCAGAACTACCATGGTGTCGTTTTTGTGCAAAAATAAAAGTTCTCGGAACGGAATGAAACTTTGTTAGGATTTTTTATGTCAATAAAGAGAATTTCTGGAGCCAGGATCCACCGAAGGGTGGCACCTGGGTGGGCACAACCCACCAGGGCACGCCTACCCCCCAGGCACGCCCAAATGGATTGTCCCCACCTGGTGGCCCCGCAGGCCCTAAAACCGATGCTATAAAATCACATATTTCAGAAAAAAATTAGGGAGGAAGAATTATCATGATCCACGAGACGGAGCCGCCATCACCTCATGTTCTTCACTAGGAGGCCAGATCTGCAGTCCGTTTGGGGCTTCAGAGAGGGGGGATCTTCGTTCTTCGTCATCACCAACCCTTCTCCATCACCAATTCCATGATGCTCCCCACCAGGAGTGAGTAATTCCTTCGTAGGCTCGCTGGGCGGTGAGGAGTTGGATGAGATTCATCATGTAATCTAGTTAGTTTTCTTAGGGCCTGATCCCTAGTATCCACTATGTTCTGAGATTGATGTTTCTATGACTTTTGCCATGCTTAATTCTTGTCACTTTGGGCCCGGGTGCCATGATTCTAGATTTGAACCGTTTATGTTATCACCATTATATCCATGTTCTAGATCCGATCTTGCAAGTTATAGTCACCTACTATGTGTTATGATCCGGCAACCCCGGAGTGACAATAGTCGGGACCACTCTCGATGATGAACATAGTTGGAGGAATTCATGTATTCACCGTTTGTTAATGCTTTGTTCTGGTTCTCTATTAAAAGGAGGCCCTAATATCCCTTAGTTTCCAATTGTACCCCACTGCCACGGGAGGGTAGGACAAAAGATGTCATGCACGTTCTTTCCATAAGCACGTATGACTATTTACGGAATACATGCCTACATTATATTTATGAACTGGAGCTAGTGCCGTATCGCCTTAGGTTATGACCGTCACAAGATGAATATCATCCAACAAATCATCGACCCAATGCCTACGAATTTATCTTATATTGTTCTTGCTAAGTTACAACTGCTATCGTTACTATTGCACTTGCTACAAAACTACTGCTATCACTATTACTATTACTATTACTATTACTGTTGTCACTATCATCAAAACTATCAAACTACTTTGCTACTGATCACTTTGCTGCAGATAATTAATCTCCAGGTGTGGTTGAATTGACAACTCGGCTGCTAATACTTGCAAATATTCTTTGGCTCCCCTTGTGTCAAATCTATAAATTTGGGTTGAATACTCTACCCTCGAAAACTGTTGCAATCCCCTATACTTGTGGGTTATCACCGCGCAACTTTCGCCGGTGCATTAAGCCCACCATATACCCTTCCTCAAAACAGCCACCATACCTACCTATTATGGCATTTCCATAGCCATTCCAAGATATATTGCCATACAACTTCCACTGTTCCGTTTTATTATGACACATACCATCATTATCATATTGCTTTGCATGATCATGTAGTTGGCATAGTATTTGTGGCAAGGCCACCATTCATAATTTGTTATACATGTCACTCTTGATCATTGCACATCCCAGTACACCGCTGAAGGCATTCATAAAGAGTCATATCTTTGTTCTAGTATCGAGTTGTAAGTAAATAAAAGTGTGATGATCATCATTATTAGAGCATTGTCCCATGTGAGGAAAGGATGATGGAAGCTATGATTCCCTTACAAGTTGGGATGAGTCTCCGGACTTTATAAAAAATAAAAGAGGACAAAGAAGCCCAAACAAAAAAATGAGAGAAAAAGAGAGAAGGGACAATGTTACTATCCTTTTGCCACACTTGTGATTTGAAATAGCACCATATTCTTCATGATAGAGAGTCCCCTATTTTGTCACTTTCATATACTAGTGTGAATTTTTCATTATAGAACTTGGCTTGTATATTCCAATGATGGGCTTCCTCAAATTTCCCTAGGTCTTCATGAGGAAGCAAGTTGGATGCGCACCCACTTAGTTTCTTGAGCTTTAGTACACTTATAGTTGTGAAGACAGAATATCTTGTCCACTTTTAAGGCCCATGAGAGGTAGTCTTCAGGGTCGGTGCTTCCGGAGAACTTAGGCATATTGAAGTTGAACTTTCCGTAATGTTGCTCCTCATTGTGATTGTTGTGAGGGCGATGTCGCTCTTGCCTTGGAGGTGGGTCTTCAACCTCCTGCTCCGCTTGATGTTGAGGGTGAGGCATTCTTGCCCGGTTCCTCCTTTCATGGTGCTCCTCAAGATGTGTAGCTTCCTCTTGTCGCACTTGGCGGAGTGCCTCTTCTTCTTCGCGCACGCTACGGTTGCGCTCGTTGACGCTGCGAGTCAAACCCTAATTTGGTGATCTTTTCACACTTGGAGGGGGGAAGGGGGAAACCAACAAGAATAACAAGAGGAATCACTCAAATAAACCCAAATCACACATCCACTAGAATAGCATAGCTGCGATCCACAAGCATAACATGAACATCAAAGGAAAATAGCACAAAGGTAAGGTTCTTCCCAAATCCAAAGGAGATGAGGTCTTGATGATAGTCTTCTCCACAGGGGAGGTCTTGATATCCACTTGGGGATATTCTCCTAAGAGCTCTTGATCTCCAAGAGGAGGGGTAGATGAGCAAACCTCTCTCTAGAACATATCAATATACTTTGCTAACCCTAGTTCGCCCAAGTGAAGGGGTATTTATAGTCTAGGGGGAGAGAGAGGGATACATGGGCCAAGGCCTAAGCTGTTTCGCATAGACAAGCTCTGGACGTCCGGAAGTTACCGGTCTGTCGGATTTCGGGTTTCGGCAAAACCCTTGAGGTTCGAACACTGGGGTGCGCACAAGGATCTCTCCCCCTCTCTAGCTCGCATAAACCATGATCTCACGGCCTAGCTCGACGAACCCAAAGAACACGAGACACAAGATTTATACTGGTTCGGGCCACCGTTGTGGTGTAATACCCTACTCCAGTGTGGTGTGGTGGATTGCCTCTTGGGCTGAGGATGAATAGTTACAATGGAAGAACAGCCTCCTGAGAAGAGTTGTTCTTGTGCTTGGTGAGCTTGTGTGGTTGAGGATTCTCTCTCTCTAGATGAGCCGATCCCTTTCTATGGTGGTGGCTAGTCCTATATATAGAGGCTCGGGTCCTCTTCCCAAATATTAGGCGGGAAGGGATCCCACAATGGCCAATTTAAAGGGGGGAAACTAGTACAAGCTATCCTGACAAAAGTAGTCTTCGCCTGCCAAAGGCTCTAGTGGTGACGCCGTCTTGGGCTCCATGGTGACCTCCGTCCTGCTGTCCTACTGGTCTTGGTCTTGTTGCACCGATATGGAAACCTTTGCATGATGCCTCAGGACTCCTCGTTTGCGCCTACCTCTTTAGCACCAAAGAGGAAACGAGGACACTGCGCACGCTGGCACCCGCCTAGCGCCCGCCTGGCTCCGGTCGTCATGGCTTGCATCACAGGAACCTTGCGAGGTGTCCCTTGCCTTGATCTCTCCGCCCCTCGTGAGCCAGCCTGGTGAGGCCGCCCCTGAGGAGGTCTTGTGTCGTCCGCCTCGTGAGGCTTGGCCCCTCGCGAGGGTCTTGAGTGTTTGCTGGTGAAGATGGGCCATACGGGCCGCTGATGGAGCCACACCGTGGGCCGCAGGCAGGCAAGTCTAGGGACCCCCGTTCTTAGAACACCGACAGTAGCCCCCGGGCCCAAGGCGCGCTCGGGCTTGGCTTCGAGGCGAAGCCAAAGGGCACGTGCGAAGCGCCACGGGCCCCAACAGTCTGCGGCCCCGCTCGACGCGTGGCGGTCGATTGGACGTGGGCGGCCCCGCTTCCCCACACAGCCTTGATATCCGACTGGCTAGGCGGCCACGGTGTCCTACTCAGTTATCTCCCCATTGCTGGCAACGCACTCCCCGACTCCTCCGCTTCTTCGAACCTCAGCTTCCTCTCTCAATCCGACCTGAGCTCAGTCCTCTCCATCGCCATGGCACCGAACCATATGGAGAAAGGGAAGAAGCCCCTATCCTAAGCCAACCCGCCTTTGGCCGTCGAGCCCGCCATCGGCCGATCGCGGGTGCTCAATGAGGAGGCCATGGACAAGGTCCGCCTTGCGCTCGCCACCAGCTTCAACGAATGGCGGCTGCGTCCGGTCGGCCTTGAGGGGTCCCGCGAGAACCCTGTCACCGTGGTTTCCCTCCTTGTCGCCGGCACTGAACTTGCCCCAAGAGTGGATGCAGGGGGGCAAGCACCACCGGAGGCCAGAGACGCGGGTGCCGAGGTGTCGAAGCCGCTCGCGGTTCCTGAGGCATCATCTTCGGGAGCCCGTAACTCTTGCTCCGTAGTGGTAGTTGAGGGGACGACACAATCCGCTACTCCTAAGGTTGAAGCTCCCGAGGCCTCTGGAGGCCATCGCGAGGCGGAACTCGATGGCTCTCCCCAGCTTGGCACCCCTGAGGTCACCTCCTCGGGCGCTTCACTAGCCGTGCCCTGCACTGGTCGCCACATCCAACGCTTCGGCCGGCTCCGTGTAGACTTCGATGCGCTCCGCAAAAGGAATGGGTCCCCAAGCTGCAGCAACGGCGCCTTCCGGCCGTTGAAACAGAGGAACTACATCGCCATAGATGAGTAAGTACCTTATCTTTGTAATTTTTCAAGTGTTGCTTCCCTTCCTGACGATGGCTCTTCAGGATCCCATCTGCTAAGGCCGTGAAGCCTCCTGGGGAGCAACCTCCTCCTGCCTCGAATCTCCCGCTGGCCTTGAGCGTCCCAGGCCAGCATGCTGCCCCTGGCGCGAGGTCGGCCGGAGAGGCGGACATGCTAGCTTGGCGCCTCGAGCCCGCGCTCCTGCCGCCTCTGCTTCATGGCCTCGTCGAGGGTGCGATGAGCGTGCCAAGGGCTCCTCCCCTGGTCGTAGACGGCGGTTGGATGGCTTTGGTCTTGGTTCCTTCTCTGAGTAGCGAGCCTCAACCCAACCGGGCTCTTGCCAAAGCCCAGCCGGCGACCGGGGGGCGCCAGCCCCCAGCCCCCTGTGGAAAGGGAGCGAGCTGCTTCGGATCCCGGTGGCGGCCCCCGCAGTGGAGGACGGAATCGGCCACGCGCTCAAGTTTGCGCACGAATGGAGTGTCGTCCGCCACGAGCTCTTTCGGGAGGCGATGGGCGCGATGAGCCGGCTTGGGGAGAGCTCGCGGATGTAGACGCGCGCCTTGAGGCCGAGGGTCTTTGGCTGATGGAGGAGTGGCACAAACTGAAGGTGGCCATAAACCGCGGGCGCCACCAGCGCGATCTTGATAATGCGAAGGCTGAGGCATCTCTTGCGACCTCGTGTGAGGCCTGTGCTCGGGCCTTGGAAGAGGCCCGGGAAGCCAATCACCGCCGCGAGATCGTAGAGAACCGTGTGTGGGAGCTCCAGGCCTGGAGCGCAAAGTGGAGGCATGCAAGGCCGCCCTAGCGTCGATGAAGGGGACGCCTGCCGAGGAGCAAGAGGTCCTGAAGCGCGAGGAAGTGCTGGCGCTGGAAACCACGGAGCGCAGCCTTGAGCTTGAGCGGTTGGAGACGAGGGAGCGCCAAGTCGCCCAAGCGAAGGATGTCGTTGGTGCACACGAGGCCAGGGCTCAGGAGGAGGTCGATCGCCGGGTGGCCGATGCTCACGCGGATCTTGTGGGCAGGTACGACCTGAAGTTGAAGCTCGTGGAAGCCGAAGCTGTGGGTAGGACTAATGCCCTCGGGTCAGGGTTGGCTGAGGAGGAACATCACGAGAAATCCGCTACAGCCGCCCTAACCTCAGTGCAAGCTGAGCTAGCTTCCGCTCGTGCCAATTTGCTTTCCCTTCAGAAGTGAGTCGCTAGCGCCGAGTCCTCCGCACAACAGAGCAGGGATGAAGCGCTCCGGCGGTGGACGCTAGAGCGCGAGCACGCTCCCATGCTCCAAAGCCTTAGGATCAGAGCCAACACGGCGTTGGGCGCCATCTGCGACGAAGATGCACCTCATGCCCACTCGAACGACTACGCCAATCACCTCCTTTTCTTCACCGACGTGGTGACACGCCTGGAGAATCGATCCGAGAGGGCTCGCATGCTTGTTGAGGAGAGGAGCCGCGGCCTGCTCAAGCACGCGTTCTCCCGTGTCTTCAGCCACCTCCAGAACTCCTGCCCCAACTTCGACTTCGACGTCACCATTGCCCCTGTGCCTGAGGCCATCTGGGGTGACCTGGCGCGCTGGGTGGAGGACAATGTGGATGCTCTAGTCAGGGTCTTCACCTCCGAGGAAGACGTGGTGGTGGTCACTACGGATGAAGGCGATGTGGTAGACAGTGGTGAGGACGGCGCCGGCAATGGTGACGGTGATGCCAGCGATGGTGATTGTGATGCCAGCAATGGTGACGGCGACGCCAGCGACGCGTTTGAGGGCAACCCGGAGGACGCGGCGAGCGATATGTCCGATTGAGCTCGTGCTTCCTTGTCATTGACCCTGCATGTGAAAGCTTGGGCACGGCCCTGAAAGTTGTAAGAGCATTTTGGGAGGGGGGGCCCCTCATGTAAACAGATTATTGCTTCTATTCCTTGGGCCAAGCCGAAGGTGTGTGTCTTTGGTGCCCGTGAGTCCCGCCGCGAACTTACTGCTGCAGTTTACCTTGGTCAGGGCGAGTTCCCGACCGGCTTGTGAGGTCGTGAGCTTCTGAGGGGCCTACCGATCCGCCCGAGAGGGCCTCGCGAGGAGCAAGCGCCAGCCATGGAAGGGCGTGTGCGCAGTGCGCGTGTGCTGCGCCCAGCCCCCGCTCATGAGGGGCTCGCGAGGGGAGGCAGCAGGTGCGAACTCTGAGTCAGGGCAAGGAACCATATGGCAAGAAATCGAACGAACGAGAAAAGTCACCCCCGCGCATACCAATGAAAATTCAACTTCAACTTAAATCCAAAGCCAGAAACAGGGCTACAGAAAAGAGGTTAAAAGCAATGGCCGCCTCTGGCACCTAGTCTAGTCTTCTTGTCTTCTCACCAGCGCGGAGCTAAGTGTTGCCACTTGGACGTGGGAGGGAGCCCCCGAGGCCCGAGGGCGGCACTCCTGAGACTCCGGGGCGTGCACAGCCCCACTCATTATTACGTGAGAGTGTCATGAGCGGAGATCTTCACAGACGCGAGCCTTACTTCATATCGCCGGACGAGGGCCCCGCCTTGCGCCGCCCTCGACCACCGTTGGTGCGACCGGAAACCAGGACGAAGCCAAGGGGCAAAGGGGACGCCAGCGGCGCCCTCGGAGACCACGGGTCCTTTGCCGGGGGAAGGCTCACCAGCACCTCCCCGACAGAGGGCCTACCTTCGGGGAACGCCCTGTGATGACCCACAAGTATAGGGGATCTATCATAGTCCTTTCGATAAGTAAGAGTGTCGAACCCAACGAGGAGCAGAAGGAAATGATAAGCGGTTTCTAGCAAGGTATTCTCTGCAAGTTCTGAAATAAGTGGTAACAGATAGTTTTGTCATAGGATAATTTGTAACGAGCAACAAGTAACAAAAGTAAATAAAGTGCAACAAGGTGGCGCAATCCTTTTTGTAGCAAAGGACAAGCCTGAACAAACTCTTATATAGAGAAAAGCGCCCCCGAGGACACATGGGAATATCGTCAAGCTAGTTTTCATCACGTTCATATGATTCGCGTTCGGTACTTTGATAATTTGGTATGTGGGTGGACCGGTGCTTGGGTACTGCCCTTACTTGGACAAGCATCCCACTTATGATTAACCTCTATTGCAAGCATCCGCAACTACAACAAAAGTATTAAGGTAAAGCTAACCATAGCATGAAACATATGGATCCAAATCAGCCCCTTACGAAGCAACGCATAAACTAGGGTTTAAGCTTCTGTCACTCTAGCAACCCATCATCTACTTATTACTTCCCAATGCCTTCCTCTAGGCCCAAATAATGGTGAAGTGTCATGTAGTCGACGTTCACATAACACCACTAGAGGACAGACAACATACATCTCATCAAAATATCGAATGAATACCAAATTCACATGACTACTAATAGAAAGACTTCTCCCATGTCCTCAGGAACAAACGTAACTACTCACAAAGCATAAACATGTTCATAATCAGAGGGGTATTAATATGTGTATAGGATCTGAACATATGATCTTCCACCAATTAAACCAACTAGCATCAACTACAAGGAGTAATTAACACTACTAGCAACCTACTAGCACCAATCCTGGACTTGGACACAAGAATTGGATACAAGAGATGAACTAGGGTTTTGAGAGGAGATGGTGCTGATGAAGATGTTGATGGAGATTGCCCTCTCCCGAAGAGAGGAGCATTGGTGATGACGATGGCGATGATTTCCCCCTCCGGGGTGGAAGTTTCCCCAGCAGAACAGCTCTGCCAGAGCCCTAGATTGGTTCCGCCAAGGTTCCGCCTCGTGGCGGCGGAGTTTCGTCCGAGAAGATGGCTTATTATTTTTTCCCATCGGAAGACTTCATATAGCAAAAGATGGCCACCGGAGGGCCACCAGGGGGCCCACGAGATAGGGGGCGCACCCAGGGGGTAGGGCGCGCCCCCACCCTCATTGGCAGGGTGTGGCCCCCTGGTGAATCTCTTCCGCTGAGTATTTTTTATATATTCTGAAAACATCTTCTGTGAAGTTTCAGGACTTTTGGAGCTGTGCGGAATAGGCCTCTAATATTTGCTCCTTTTCCTTCCCAGAATCCCAGCTGTCGGCATTCTCACTCTTTATGTAAACCTTGTAAAATAAGAGAGAATAGGCATAAGTATTGTGACATAATGTGTAATAACAGCCCATAATGCAATAAATATTGATATAAAGGCATGATGCAAAATGGACGTATCAACTCCCCCAAGCTTAGACCTCGCTTGTCCTCAAGCGGAAGCCGAAATCGAAAAATATGTCCACATGTTTAGAGATAGAGGTGTCGATAAAAATAAAATACGGACATGAGGGCATCATGATCATTCTTAGAACAGCAACTTATATAATTCTTGTCATATAATTCAATCACAATTTCAAGTATGAATCGTGAACTTCATTGAAAACTAACAAACTATAATCTCAGTCATTGGAGCAATTGCAATTTATCATAACATAGGAAAGAGTTAATGTATAAGAGCTTTTCAGAAAGTCCACATACTCAACTATCATATAATCTTTCACAATCGCTCACACTCACGCAATACTTATGGGTATGGAGTTATAATCGGACACAGAGAAACATAGGGGCTTATAGTTTTGCCTCCCAACGTTTTATCTCAAGGGTAATGTCAACAATAATAGTTCATGAAAAATCACATCCAATTATCCATATATACCAGGATCTTTCCAACATATCGTGCTTGCCAAAGGATAAAATGTAGAAAGGAAGGGTGAATATCACCATGACTCTTATGCAAGGTAGGAAGTGAAAGTAAAAGATAGGCCCTTTGCAGAGGGAAGCAGCGGTTGTCATGCGCTTTTTTGGTTGGATGCACAAAATCTTAATGCAAAGGAACGTCACTTTATATTGCCACTTGTGATATGGACCTTTATTATGCAGTCTGTCGCCTTTATTTCTTCCATATCACACGATCGTATAAAGCTTATTTTCTCCCACACTAATAAGTCATACATATTTAGAGAGCAATTTTTATTGCTTGCACCGATGGCAACTTACTTAGAGGATCTTATTCAATCCATAGGTAGGTATGGTGGACTCTGATGGCAAAACTGGTTTAAGGGTATTTGGAAGCACAAGTAGTATCTCTACTTGGTGCGATGAATTTGGCTAGCACGAGGGGGAAAGGCAAGCTCAACCATGTTGGATGATCCATGACAATATAATTTATCTCAGATGTAAGAAAACATAACCCATTATGTTGTCTTCCTTGTCCAACGTCAACTCTTTTAGCATGTCATATTTTAATGAGTGCTCACAATCATAAAAGATGTCCAAGATAGTTATTTATATGTGAAGACCTCTATTTCTTTATTACTTCCTATTAATTGCAACGATGACCAAAACTATGTTTGTCAACTCTCAACAACTTTTATTCATCATACTTTTCTATGTGAGCTCATTACTCTCCATAAGATCCACATGATCTCTTTGTTTCTTTTTCTTCTTTCTCTTTTCTTTTATTCACTTAGGATCATGGCAAAATAATCAAGCCCTTGACTCAACACTAATCTTTATTGTATAGCTCACAGACTCAATTACATAGAAGGATTATAAAGCAAAACTCACAACTAGATCATACTAAGAACTTTTATTCTACTAGATCAAGATATTACCAAAAGGATCGAACTGAGAAAAATGGTGAAGATAAAAGTGATGGTGATATGATACCGGGGCACTCCCCCAAGCTTGGCAGTTGCCAAGGAGAGTGCCCATACCAGATACTCAATTCTTCTTTGTTGGTGGAGACGGTGGTGATTTTGTTGATGGCGTAGGCTTGTCGTCCTTCTTCCACGGCATGGGCTGACCATCATAGAAGGATGATCAAGTCTCCTGAAACCTCAAATCTGCAACCAAACTCATCCTCTTGAATCTATATTCATACTCACAGTTTTGATTTTGCAGGTCATAGATCTGGGCTTGGAGGTGCTCGTTTTTCTCATGAAGTTTGAAGATGGCCTCCCCAATGTCCTTGACGTCCAGCTTGTGGTTGTTGGTGAACTCCATGATCATAATGTGATTGGAATCGAGTCCACGCTCCACCATCTCCTGGCACTTGAAAACTTCTTGCTCCAATGCCTCGAGCCTTGCCTCCATGCTTCCGGTCTTCCTTGGTCCCTCAGCATCGCGGATGTGCAACAACCCCTCACGCATCTCAATGGTTTGAGGGTGTTGCAGCACTTCTGCGAGGTAGGGGTTGATGACCTTCTCGAAGAACTGGTCCTTGGGGGCGCTTGAAGATGACATGATGACCTGGATCTGTCAGAAAAACGGCTCGGAACAAAAACAGGAGATTTTGCGTGATACGGGAGTCAAAACCCCCGGGAGATTATATAATGAATTTTTACCGACCAAAATACGTATCGTGTACGAAAATGGAGTCCGGAGAGCACACGAGGTGCCCACGAGGTAGGGGCGCGCCCTCCACCCTCGTGGAGCCCTCGTGTCCTTCCCGGACTGCTTCTAATTTTTCTATTTTTCTAAATATTCCAAAACGGAGAAATATTTCCTTAAAAACTGTTTTGGAGTCAGTTTACTTACCGTACCACATACCTATTCCTTTTCGGAGTCTGAAACGTTCCGGAAGGTGTCACTTATGTATTCCTCTGGGGTTACAGTTTCAATAACATTGGTTTCAACATTTATGGGATTACCTGAGATATAATGTTTGATTCTTTGACCATTCACCACCTTCGGATTTGTGCTTTCAAAGTTGTTGATTTTTATGGCACCGGAGTGATAGACCTCCTCGATAACGTAAGGACCTTCCCATTTAGAGAGAAGTTTTCCTGCAAAAAATCTTAAACGAGAGTTGTATAGCAATACATAATCACCTACTTTAAACTCACGCTTTTGTATTCTTTTGTCATGCCATCTTTTAACTTTTTCTTTAAACAACTTGGCATTTTCATAGGCTTGGGTTCTCCATTCATCAAGTGAGCTAATATCAAATAACCTCTTCTCACCGGCAAGTTTGAAATCATAATTGAGTTCTTTAATAGCCCAATATGCCTTGTGTTCTAGTTCGAGAGGTAAGTGACATGCTTTTCCATAAACCATTTTATACGAAGACATACCCATAGGATTTTTATATGCAGTTCTATAGGCCCATAATGCATCATCAAGTTTCTTGGACCAATTCTTTCTAGATCTCTTAACAGTCTTTTGCAAAATTAATTTGAGCTCTCTATTACTCAATTCTACTTGACCACTAGACTGTGGGTGATAAGGAGATGCAATTCTATGATTAACATCATATTTAGCAAGCATTTTACGGAAAGCACCATGAATAAAATGTGAACCACCATCAGTCATTAAATATCTAGGGACTCCAAATCTTGGAAAAATAACTTCTTTAAGCATTTTAATAGAAGTGTTATGATCAGCACTACTAGTTGGAATAGCTTCTACCCACTTAGTAACATAATCAACAGCAACTAAAATATGTGTATATCCATTAGAGGAAGGAAAAGGTCCCATATAGTCAAAGACCCAAACATCAAATGGTTCAATAACGAGTGAATAATTCATAGGCATTTCTTGATGTCTACTAATATTACCAATTATTTGACATTCATCACAAGATAAGACAAACTTACGGGCATCCTTGAAGAGAGTAGGCCAATAAAAACCAGATTGCCATACCTTATGTGCAATTCTATCTCTAGCATGGTGTCCTCCATAAGCTTCGGAGTGACACTTGCGTAGGATCTGTTCTTGTTCATGCTCAGGTACACAAGGTCTAATAACACCATCTACTCCTTTATAAAGATGTGGGTCATCCCAAAAGTAATGCCTCAAATCATATAAGAACTTTTTCTTTTGCTGGTATGTGAAACTAGGTGGTATAAACTTAGCAACAATGTAATTAGCATAATCAGCATACCATGGGTCAGTATGAGAAGCATTTATGACATTTAATTGCTCATCAGGAAAGCTATCATCAATAGGAAGTGGGTCATCAAGCACATTTTCTAACCTAGATAAGTTTTCTACAACGGGGTTCTCAGCTCCCTTTCTATCAACAATATGCAAATCAAATTCTTGTAGCAAGAGAACCCATCTAATAAGTCTAGGTTTAGCATCTTTCTTTTCCATAAGATATTTAATAGTAGCATGATCAGTGTAAATAGTTACTTTAGAATCAACAATATAAAGTCTGAACTTATCACAAGCAAATACAAACGCTAAGAATTCTTTTTCAGTAGTAGCATAATTTCTTTGAGCATTGTCTAGGGTTTTACTAGCATATTGAATAACATTTAATTTCTTATCAACTCTTTGTCCTAGAACAACACCTACATCATAATCACTAGCATCACACATAATTTCAAAGGGTAAATTCCAATCAGGTGGCTGAACAATGGGTGCAGAGATCAATGCTTTCTTAAGTATTTCAAATGCTTCTACACAATCATCATCAAAAACAAATGGTATATCTTTTTGTAATAAAATAGTCAGAGGCCGAGAAATTTTTGAGAAGTCCTTAATGAACCTCCTATAAAATCCGATGTGACCAAGGAAACTTCTTATACCTCTGATGTCCTTGGGACATGGCATCTTTTTGATAGCATCAACCTTAGCTTTATCAACCTCAATACCTCTTTCAGAAACTTTATGCCCCAAGACAATACCTTCATTAACCATAAAGTGGCACTTTTCCCAATTCAAGACAAGATTAGTTTCTTCATATCTCTACAAAACTCGATCAAGGTTGCTCAAGCAATCATCAAAAGAAGATCCATAGACAAAGAAATCGTCCATGAAAACCTCACAAATATTTTCACAAAAGTCAGAGAATATAGCCATCATGCATCTTTGAAAGGTAGCAGGTGCATTACATAAACCAAAATGCATACGTTTATAAGAAAAAGTACCAAAAGGGAAAGTAAAACTAGTCTTTGATTGATCTTTGGCTGACACAGGTATTTGAGAGAAACCAGAATAACCATCTAGAAAGCAAAAATGTGTATGTTTGGATAATCTTTCTAGCATTTGGTCAATAAAAGGTAAGGGGTAATGATCCTTTTTAGTTGCCTTATTTAATTTGCAGAAATCAATTACCATCCTATAATCTGTAATAATTCTTTGAGGAATCAATTCATCTTTATCATTAGGAACAATAGTAATACCTCCCTTCTTAGGGACACAATGGACATGACTTACCCACTGACTATCAGCAACGGGATAAACTATACCTGCCTCAAGGAGCTTTAGTATTTCCTTTCTTACCACTTCTTTTATTTTAGGATTCATCCGTCGTTGATGGTCACGAACTGGTTTAGCATCTTCTTCCAAATTAATTTTATGTTGACATAAAGTGGGACTAATGCCCTTAAGATCATCAAGAGTATACCCAATAGCAGCATAGTGCTTCTTCAGAGTTTTCAATAATCTATCTTCCTCATGCTCTGAAAGGTTAGTACCAATAATAACAGGATATATCTTTTTCTCATCAAGATAAGAATATTTAAGAGTATCAGGTAATGGTTTAAGCTCAAACACGGGATCACCCTTGGGTGGAGGAGGATCCCATAGGATTTCAATAGGTAAACTATTTTTAAGAATAGGTTCCTGTTTAAAGAATACTTCGTCTATTTCCCTTCTTTCATTCATAAACATATCATTTTCATGGTCTAGTAAATATTGTTCTAAAGGATCACTAGGAGGTACGGCAATAGAGGAAAGACCAATAATTTCATCCTTACTAGGTAATTCTTCTTCACGGTGTTGTCTACTAAATTTAGAAAAGTTAAATTCATGAGTCATATCATCTAAACCGATAGTAACAACATCTCTTTTGCAATCTATGGTAGCATTAACAGTGTTCAGGAAAGGTCTACCAAATATAATGGGACAAAAGCTATCTTGTGGGGAACCAAGAACAAGAAAATCAGCAGGATATTTAGTTTTCCCACACAAGACTTCAACATCTCTAACAATTCCCATTGGTGAAATAGTATCTCTATTGGCAAGTTTAATTGTGACATCAATATCTTCTATCTCAGCAGGTGCAATATCATGCATAATTTCTTTATATAAGGAATAAGGTATTGCACTAGCACTAGCACCCATATCACATATGCCATGATAACAATGATCTCCTATTTTAACAGAAATAACAGGCATGCCTACCACCGGTCTGTTTTTATCTTTAGCACAAGGTTTAGCAATTCTAGCAGTTTCATTAAGGAAATGAATGACATGCCCATCAATATTATCAGGCAAGAGATCTTTAACAATAGCAATATCAGGTTCAACTTTAATTTGCTCATGAGGTGTATAAGTTTTAATATTGCTTTTACAAACCATAGTTGAAGCTTTAGCATGACCCTTTATCCTAACAGGGAAAGGTGGTTTCTCAACATATGCAGTAGGAACAATAGGATCATTATAAGTTACAATCTTTTCTTCAACTTTAATAGGTGCAGCTACTTTTACTTCTATGAGAGGATGATATTTAAACCACTTCTCCTTGGGGAGATCAACATAAGTAGCAAAAGATTCACAGAAAGAAGCTACTATCTCAGAGTCAAGTCCATATTTAGTGCTAAATTTAGGGCAAACATCGGTATCCATAAAAGATTTAACACAATCAAAACTAGGTGTCATACATGACTCCTTACCTTTGTCGACGTCCCAATCTTCAGAGTTGCGTTTAATTCTTTCCAATAAATCCCATTTGAATTCAATAGTCTTCATCATAAAAGATCCTGTACAAGAAGTATCAAGCATGGTGCGATTGTTATCAGAAAGTCGAGCATAAAAATTTTGAATAATCATTTTTCTTGAGAGCTCGTGATTGGGGCATGAATATAACATTAATTTAAGCCTCCCCCAAGCTTGAGCGATGCTTTCTCCTTCACGAGGCCAAAAATTATATATATAACTGCGATCACGATGAACAAGATGCATAGGATAAAACTTCTGATGAAATTCCAATTTCAATCGTATGTAATTCCAAGACCCCATATCATCACATAGCCTATACCATGTTGATGCATCTCCCTTCAAAGATAAAGGGAAGACCTTCTTCTTAACAACATCTCCGGGTACACATGCAAGCTTAAATAATCCACAAACTTCATCCACATATATTAGATGCTCATCAGGATGTTTTGTTCCATCTCCTAAAAAAGGATTAGCTAGCAGTTTCTTTATCATACCCGAAGGAATTTCAAAGCAGACATTTTCATTTTCAGTAGGTTCAATAGGTTGAGGAGCAACTCTTTGCTCTACTGGTCGGGGTGAAGATACCCCGAACAAGCCCCACAAAGGATTACTTTCCATAGTAACAAGTGACAGTAAATTTTAGCACACTATATAAATTTTTCCTTACCAAATTCCACCTACCAAAGGCGCTTCACTCCCCGGCAACGGCGCCAGAAAAGAGTCTTGATGACCCACAAGTATAGGCGATCTATCGTAGTCCTTTCGATAAGTAAGAGTGTCGAACCCAACGAGGAGCAAAAGGAAATGATAAATGGTTTCCAGCAAGGTATTCTCTGCAAGTACTGAAATAAGTGGTAACAGATAGTTTTGTGATAGGATAATTTGTAACGAGCAACAAGTAACAAAAGTAAATAAAGTGAAACAAGGTGGCCCAATCCTTTTTGTAGCAAAGGACAAGCCTGGACAAACTCTTATATAGAGAAAAGCGCTCCCGAGGACACATGGGAATATCGTCAAGCTAGTTTTCATCACGTTCATATGATTCGCGTTCGGTACTTTGATAATTTAGTATGTGGGTGGACCGGTGCTTGGGTACTGCCCTTACTTGGACAAGCATCCCACTTATGATTAACCTCTATTGCAAGCATCCTCAACTACACCAAAGTATTAAGGTAAACCTAACCATAGCATGAAACATATGGATCCAAATCAGCCCCTTACGAAGCAACGCATAAACTAGGGTTTAAGCTTCTGTCACTCTAGCAACCCATCATCTACTTATTACTTCCCAATGCCTTCCTCTAGGCCCAAATAATGGTGAGGTGTCATGTAGTCGACGTTCACATAACACCACTAGAGGAGAGACAACATACATCTCATCAAAATATCGAACGAATACCAAATTCACATGACTACTAATAGCAAGACTTCTCCCATGTCCTCAGGAACAAACGTAACTACTCACAAAGCATGAACATGTTCATAATCAGAGGGGTATTAATATGCATATAGGATCCGATGAGAGGAGCGTTGGTGATGACGATGGCGATGATTTCCCCTTCCGGGAGGGAAGTTTCCTCGGCAGAACAGCTCCGCCAGAGCCCTAGATTGGTTCCGCCAAGGTTCCGCCTCGTGGCAGTGGAGTTTCATCTGAGAAGATGGCTTATTATTTTTTCCCATCGGAAGACTTCATATAGCAGAAGATGGCCACCGGAGGGCCACCAGGGGGCCCGCGAGGTAGGGGGCGCGCCCAGGGGGTAGGGCGCGCACCCACCCTCGTGGGCAGGGTGTGGCCCCCCTAGTGAATCTCTTCCGCTGAGTATTTTTTATATATTCTGAAAACATCTTCCGTGAAGTTTCAGGACTTTTGGAGCTATGCAGAATAGGCCTCTAATATTTGCTCCTTTTCCAGCCCAGAATCCCAGCTGCCGGCATTCTCCCTCTTTATGTAAACCTTGTAAAATAAGAGAGAATAGGCATAAGTATTGTGACATAATGTGTAATAACAGCCCATAATGCAATAAATATCGATATAAAAGCATGATGCAAAATGGACGTATCACCCTGCTCCGCGGATGCGGGGAGGGACCTGGCTCCCGGCCCCTCCCCTGCAGCCCCTAGTACACTCCTTTTGGTGGGAGGGAGGCTGTTGAGCTGGGGCCACCGTCTGCCGTTGTGACCTGATCCTCCTGCGACCCATGGTTAGCATAAGCTTGCTCCTGAGAGATTAGTGGTACCCTGTAGCTGTTGTCACCGGCCTGGTTGGCGAGGCTCCCGGGGGGCTCTTGGAAGGCCTCAGCTTCTAGCGCCTCCTCCTCCCAGCCTGGCTCGAGGAACGAGCCAGGGTCGTCTTCCAACGCATACTCCTGGCCCATCATGTGGGGCACGTAGGCCTCTGGGGCCGTAGCCCCGAAGACCTCGCTGAAGTGCCCCATGCTCCACGTTGCCAGGCCGGTGCGCCGCCCTGAGGATGGTAAGGCGGCACTCCGATGGGGCCATGGGTGGCAATGCTCGTGCCCTCGCTCACCGGAGTAGGCGCGGGTGCGATTGGGCGTCCGGTGCTGCTGATCGCGCCGGTGTCTGATACGTCTCCAACGTATCTATAATTTATGAAGTATTCATGCTATTATATTATCAACCTTGGATGTTTTATATGCATTTATATGCTATTTTATATGGTTTTTGGGACTAACCTATTAATCTAGAGCCCAGTGCCAGTTTCTGTTTTTTCCTTGTTTTAGAGTATCGCAGAAAAGGAAAACCAAACGGAGTCCAATTGACCTGAAACTTGACGGAGCTTATTTTTGGACGAGAAGAAGGCCAAGGGGTAAAAGAGTTGGGCCAGAAGAGTCCCGGGCTGCCCATGAGGGTGGGAGGCGCCCCCCTGGGCGCGCCCCCTACCTCGTGGACAGCCCGGAGACCCCTTGACTTGTTCTCGATGCCAAATCCCCTTATATATACAAAAGCCTTCAGAAATTAACCTAGATCAGAAGTTCTGCCGCCGCAAGCCTCTGTAGCCACGAGAAATCAATCTAGGCCCTCTCTGGTACCCTGCCGGAGGGGGCCATCATCACCGGAGGCCATGGAGGAGGATCCCGGAGGGGCCATCATTGCCATGAAGGCCAAGGACCAGAGGGAGAACCTCTCCCCATCTAGGGGGGAGGCCATGGAGGAGGAAGAACAAGGGGGAGAACCTCTCCTCCTCTCTCTTGGTGGCACCGGAGTGCCATCAAGAGGGGAATCATCGCCGCAGTGATCGTCTTCATCAACATCACCATCATCATCATCACCCTCATCTCTTTTACGCGGTCCACTCTCCCGCACTCCGCTGTATTCCCTACTTGAACATGGTGCTTTATGCCACATATTATGATCCAATGATGTGTTGCCATCCTATGATGTTTTGAGTAGATATCCTTTGTCTTTGGGTTGATCGATGATCTAGATTGGTATGAGTTGTATGTTTCACTTTGGTGTTGTCCTATGGTGCCCTCCGTGTTGCCAAAGCGTGAGGGATTCCCGCTGTAGGGTGTTGCAATATGTCCATCGTTTGCTTATTGTCTGCGTTGTGTGAGTGACTGAAACACAAACACGGATAAGCGGGACATGGCGTATGGGAATAAAGAGGACTTGATACTTTAATGTTATGGTTGGGTTTTACCTTAATCATCTTTAGTAGTTGCGGATGCTTGCTAGAGTTCCAATCATAAGTGCTTATGATCCAAGAAGAGAAAGTATGTTAGCTTATGCCTCTCCCTCATATGAAACTGCAATAGTGATTACCGGTCTTGTTAACAATTGCCTAGGACAATTCCGCATACCGACCCATCATTATTCCACACTCGATATTTATAATATTTAGTAATATATTCTAACTTTATTATAATAGCACCTACTTTAATATTTTAGCTCTCCTATATCTTGCAAAGTTATCCACTTCATACCCACAACGTAGGTTTATTTCTCGTTGCTAGTTGGAAGCAAACGTTCGGTGTACGTAGAGTCGTATCAGTGGTAGATAGGGCTTGAGAGAATATTGATCTGACCTTTAGCTCCTTGTGGGTTAGACACTCCATACTTATCACTTCCACCTTTGGAAATTGCTACGATGATTCCCTGCACTTGGGGATTATCAAGCTTTTTTCTGGCGCCGTTGTCGGGGAGCAATAGCGTGGGGTTGATATTCTCGTGTGTGCTTGTTTGCTTTCTTCAATAAGTAGATTTTGCTTTTCCTTTTTGTTTCTGCTTAGTTGTGCGTGAAACATACAAAAAAAATTAAAAGAATGAAAATACAAAAAAAAATTACTTGCCTCTCATGCCTAAAAAGTTTTTCAAAAAGAGAAGTGATTGGAAAGTTATGCATTAAAGAAGTGAGGGTCGACCTTGAGCACTCGTGTTCATGCTCACGGAAAAAATGTAGAATTTTTCATGGAAGTTTCTCTGTAAATAATTATCCCCTTATATACAGCCATTGTATTATAAAAATAATGTGCCAAGCTTTGGTTTTAGGATGATTAGATTGCTTGTTTACTATGTGCAGAACAAAAACAGAAACTTTGGCTGTAGCGCGTGATTTTACATTTTTTACTAGAAAGTAAAATGGGTCTGAAACTTTTTTCACATTACTTCTGTACAAATTTTTAAAATTTTCAAGTTTATTTCATAATTTTTGGAGTTACAGAAGTTTACTAGACCTCCAGATTACTACAGACTGTCCTGTTTTAGACAGATTCTATTTTTCGTGTGTTGTTTGTTTATTTTGATGCATCTATGGCTGTATCAGAGGGTATGAACCATAGAGAAGTTGGCATACAGTAGATATAGTTCTAATATGAAATTAGAATGAGTTTGCAATAGCACCTAAAGATAGTGATTTACTTTATTATACTAACGGATCTCACAAAGTTTTTGTTAAAAGTTTTTTGTGGATGAAGTGTTCGAAGAACGAGGAGTTACCGATGTGAGAAGAATAAAGAGAGGAAAGAGCTCAAGCTTGGGGATTCCCAAGGCACCACAAGTAAATATTTTAAGGATACTCAAGCATCTAAGCTTGGGGATGCCCCGGTTGGCATCCCATCTTTCTTCTTCAACAATTATCGGTATACCTTGGTTTTTGTTTTGTTCACATAATTTGTGTCCTTTGTGTTTTTGTTTTTCCTTTAAAGAACCATGCTAGTATGAGATAGCCCTTTATTGATTTATAGAATACTTCATGAGCTTCCCTTATATCTTTTAAGTATCATCTTATAGAATTGCTCTTTGAGCTTCACTTAAATCTTTTGTGTATGGTTTTATAGAATGCTTTGTGTGCTTCACTTATATATTTAGAGCTTGGATATTGGTTAGTCTATAGTAATTGTAGAATGCTCCATGAACTTCACTTATATCTTTTGGAGTATGAATAATACTATCATCTAAAGTGGATTTAGAAGAAGTTTGCTCCCACTATTCCGAATGAGGAGAATTTTGCTTATGTGGAGAGTAGTAAAATTTCTATGCTCATAGATCATGAACAGAATGCTTTATGTGCTGGTTATATTGTTCAACTCATTCATGATTCTACTGAAAATTATTATGAGGGAGGAATACATGCTTATAGGAGTTGCAATAATATCAAGTTTCCTCTCTATGTGCTTAAAGTTTTGAAGTTATACTTGTTTTTGCCTTCCTATGTTAGTTGATTCTTGTTCCCATAAATTGTGTGCTCACAGAATCCCTAGGCATAGGAAATGGGATAGATTTAAATATGCTAGTCATATTCTTCATGATGCTCTATTTGTGTTTCAATTCTTATCTTTTATGTGACCATCATTGAAATCATCATGCCTAGCTAAAAGGCATTAAAGAAAAGCGCTTGTTGGGATACAACCCAATATTTACCCTTACTGTTTTGTGTGTTCTCATGATTAAGCTATTGTATTAATCATGTATTATAGCTTTTGTTTCAATAAAGTGCCAAGTAAGACCTTTGGGAAGACTTGGGTGAAAGTTAATGTGATCTTGCTGTAAAAAACAGAAACTTTGCGCTCACGAGATTAGCTGCCATTTTTTACGGAAGAGTGTGATTGAGTTGATTCTTTTTTCAGAAGATTAATAGAAAAATTCCTCACGTCCACCAATTTATTTCAGAATTGTTGTAGTAGCAGAAGTATGGTTGGTATTCAGATCATTACAGACTGTTCTGTTTCTGACAGATTCTGTTTTCATTGCATGGTTTGCTTGTTTTCTAATTTCTATGGCTTATATTTCTCAATACAAATTGTAGAAATGATATGGTACAGTAGGCATTGTGTGATAACAATTATGAGCCTTGTCTTTGACAGTACCAAAGTGAATGGTTTACTCTTTATCATACTAACCTATCTCACAAAGTTCCGTTAAGTTTTGTGTGATTGAAGTTTTCAAGCTTTGGGTGAGATATCGATATGAGGGGAATAAGGAGTGGAAAGACCCTAAGCTTGGGGATGCCCAAGGCACCCCAAGGAAATATTCAAGGAAGACTCAAGCGCCTAAGCTTGGGGATGCTCCGGAAGGCATCCCCTCTTTCGTCTTCAAAATTATCGGTATACCTTACTCGGAGCTATATTTTTATTCGTCACATGATATGTGTTTTGCTTGGAGCGTATTTTCAATTTTACTGGATGTTTGAATAAAATCATTGGATCTGAAATCTTGAATGAAAAAAAAAGAATCCTCCCATGGCTAGTTAATTATTTGACTACTCAGTGTCCTTCACTTATATCTTTTTGGAGTAGTTTGTCATTTACTCACGTGCTTCACATATATCTTATGAGTAAATAGTTGAATGAATTGAATATCATAAATCTGAATTTATATATGTTTCATATGCTTATACCATGGGGAGTAATGACTTCACACAGAATAAGTATAGGTAGTAAACTTATTGAAAGTTAGCAAACGTAGAATTGGTCACTTGAACAATTCATGAAAGAATATTGAAGGAAGAGAGATTTCACATATAAATATACTATATTGGACATCTTTTGTAACTGTGAGCACTCATTAAAATATGACATGCTAAAAGGTTGATGTCGGACAAGGAAGACAACATAATGGGTTATGTTTTCTTATATCCGAAATAAAGTATATTGTCTTGGATCATCCAACATGTTGAGCTTGCTTTTCCCCCTCATGCTAGCCAAATTCTTTGCACCAAGTAGAGATACTACTTGTGCTTCCAAACATTCCTTAAACCAGTTTTTCCATGAGAGTCCACCATACCTACCTATGGATTGAGTAAGATCCTTCAAGTAAGTTATCATCGGTGCATGCAATAAAAATTGCCTTCTAAATGTGTATGATCTATTAATGTGGAGAAAATAAGCTTTATACGATCTTGTGATGTGGAAGAAATAAAAGCGATGGACTGCATAATAAAGATCCATATCACAAGTGGCAATATAAAGTGACATTCTTTTGCATTAAAATTTTGTGCATCCAACCATAAAAGCGCATGACAACCTCTGCTTCCCTCTGCGAAGGGCCTATCTTTTACTTTTATCTTCTACCCTTATGCAAGAGTCATGGTGATTGATATGTCTCCAAAGTATCTATAATTTTTGGTTGCTCCATGCTATATTATCTACTGTTTTGGACTATAATGGACTTTATTTTCCACTTTTATATTATTTTTGGGACTAACCTATTAACCGGAGGCCCAGCCCAGAATTGTTGTTTTTTGCCTATTTCAGTGTTTTGAAGAAACGGAATATCAAACGGAGTCCAAACGGAATGAAACCTTTGGGAACGTGATTTTCTCACCGAACGTGATCTAGGAGACTTGGACCCTACGCCAAGGCATCGGAGAGGCGGTCAGGAGGGTGGGGGCGCCCCCCCCCCCCTAGGGCACGCCCCCTGCCTCGTGGGCCCCTCGGTGCTCCACCGACGTACTCATTCCTCCTATATATACCTACGTACCCCCAAACAATCAGAACAGGAGCCAAAAACCTAATTCCACCTCCGCAACTTTCTGTATCCACGAGATCCCATCTTGGGGCCTGTTCCGGAGCTCCGCCGGAGAGGGCCGTCATCATGGAGGGCTTCTACATCATCATAGCCTCTCCAATGAAGTGTGAGTAGTTTACCTTAGACCTTCGGGTCCATAGTTAGTAGCTAGATGGCTTCTTCTCTCTTTTTGGATCTCAATACAAAGTTCTCCCCCTCTCTTGTGGAGATCTATTCGATGTAATCTTCTTTTTGCGGTGTGTTTGTTGAGACCGAAGAATTGTGGGTTTATGATCAAGTCTATCTATGAATAATATTTGAATCTTCTCTGAATTCTTTTATGTATGATTGGTTATTTTTGCAAGTCTCTTCGAATTATCCGTTTGGTTTGGCCAACTAGATTGGTAGTTCTTGCCATGGGAGAAGTGCTTAGCTTTGGGTTCGATCTTGCGGTGTCCTTTCCCAGTGACAGAAGGGGCAGCAAGGCACGTATTGCATCGTTGCCATCGAGGATAACAAGATGGGGTTTATTTCATATTGCATGAATTTATCTCTCTACATCATGTCATCTTGCTTAAGGCGTTACTCTGTTTTTAACTTAATACTCTAGATGCATGCTGGATAGCGGTCGATGAGTGGAGTAATAGTAGTAGATGCAGAATCGTTTCGGTCTACTTGTCACGGACGTGATGCCTATATACATGATCATGCCTAGATATTCTCATAACTATGCTCAATTCTGTCAATTGCTCAACAGTAATTTGTTCACCCACCGTAGAATACTTATGCTCTTGAGAGAAGCCACTAGTGAAACCTATGGCCCCCGGGTCTATTCTCATCATATCAATCTCCATCACTTTAATCTTGCTTTGCTTTTTACTTTGCCTTTACTTTTCACTTTGCATCTTTATACCAAAAATACCAAAAATATTATATCTATCAGATCTCACTCTCGTAAGTGACCGTGAAGGGATTGACAACCCCTAATCGCATTGGTTGCGAGTAGCTATCGTTTTGTGCGGGTATGAGGGACTTGAGCATGGCCTCCTACTGGATTGATACCTTGGTTCTGAAAAACTGAGGGAAATACTTACGCTACTATGCTGCATCATCCCTTCCTCTTCGGGGAAAACCAACGCAATCTCAAGACGTAGCAAGAAGGATTTCTGGCGCCGTTGCCGGGGAGTCTACGCAAAAAGTCAACATACCAAGTACCCATCACAATCCCTACCTCTCGCATTACATTATTTGCCATTTTCCTCTCATTTTTCTCTCCCCCACTTCACCCTTGCCGTTATATTCTCCCTCTCTCTCTATTCTCCCTCTTTGTTTGCCTCTTTTCCCTCGCCATGTCAGAACCAAAAAGAGTTGGGGGTTCTCTCCCAAGTTCTAGTGCTTTAGACAATCCTGCTATCTTATCTAAACTCATAAATCAGAATGCTATAGAACAACTTGCCGAAGTTATCAATGAGAACCTGAGTAATTTTGATGAAGATGATTCTGGAATGTTTCGTTATTTACTTGATGAATCTTTGAAAGATGCTTGGGATAGGCTGTTAAGAATCCGGGCTAGCTATGTACCCCAATATCAAATTGAGGTTTACTTAAAAAGCTTTTATGTTGGGCTACCCGCTTCGTTCAAACAAGTTTTAGATTCTATTTTCGAGGGGGGTTTTCTTGAAGGGGGCCCCATAGATACCTATGAGAGGATGAAAACTATATTTGGGTACCCCATTAATGAGAAAACTGAAATCACATCTCTCTTGCTTTCTTACCAAAACGAATCCATTAAAGAGATAAAAGCTAGCCTAGATGCCAATTTCCGCAACATTCTTAATATTTCTTCTACCATTAATGGACATGTACTCTGTCAAAATAGAAAGATTAATTCCATAGATAACAATTTTGCTCTCTTTTTCTCTAAAACCAAAGATGGCAATACCTAAATCTATCCTCGCTTTTATGCCTAGCTAGGGGCGTTAAACGATAGCGCTTGTTGGGAGGCAACCCAATTTTATTTTTATTCCTTGCTTTTTGCTCCTGCTTAGTAATAAACAAATTATTTAGCCTCTGTTTTGGTTGTGTTTTTTGTGTTTAATTAGTGTTTGTGCCAAGTAGAACCGTTGGGAAGACTTGGGGAAAGTCTTGTTGAATTTGCTGTAAAAAACAGAAACTTTAGCGCTCACGAGAACTGCTGTCATTTTTATTTGAAGAGTGCTATTTAGTTAATTAATTTTTCAGATGATTAAGAGATAAATTCCTCACGTCCAGAAATTTATTTTGTAATTTTTGGGGTTCCAGATCTTGCGCTAGCTACAGATTACTACAGACTGTTCTGTTTTTGACAGATTCTGTTTTTCGTGTGTTGTTTGCTTATTTTGATGAATCTATGGTTAGTAAAATAGTTTATAATCCATAGAGAAGTTGGAATACAGTAGGTTTAACACCAATACAAATTAAGAATGAGTTCATTACAGTACCTTGAAGTGGTCTTTTGTTTTCTTTCGCTAACGGAGCTCACGAGTTTTCTACTTTAAGTTTTGTGTTGTGAAGTTTTCAAGTTTTGGGTGAATTCTTTTGATGGATTATGGAACAAGGAGTGGCAAGAGCCTAAGCTTGGGGATTCCCATGGCACCCCCAAGATAATCCAAGTACACCAAAAAGTCAAAGCTTGGGGATGCCCCGGAAGGCATCCCCTTTTTCGTCCACTTCCATTGGTAATTTACTTGGAGCTATATTTTTATTCACCAACATGATATGTGTTTTGCTTGGAGCGTCTTGTATTATTTTTGTCTCTGTGTCTTAGTATTCCACAATCATCCTTGCTGTACACACCTTTTGAGAGAGCCATAAATGAATTGAAATTTGATAGAATACTCTATGTGCTTCACTTAGATCTTTTAGAGCACGGTGGTGGATTTGTTTTAAAGAAACTATTGATCTCTCATGCTTCACTTAAATAATTTTGAGAGTCTCTTAATAGCATGGTAATTTGCTTAATAATAATATGATTGGTATTCAAGATTTGTGAAACTTTCTTTTGAGTGTGTTGAATACTAAGAAAAGATTGAAGCATGATAATTGTTTTGAGATATGGAGGTGATAATATTAAAGTCATACTAGTTGAGTAGTTGTGAATTTAAAGAATACTTGTGTTAAAGTTTGTGATTCCCGTAGCATGCACGTATGGTGAACCGTTATGTGATGAAGTCGGAGCATGATTTATTTATTGATTTTCTTCCTTATGAGTGGCGGTCAGGGACGAGCGATGGTCTTTTCCTACCAATCTATCCCCCTAGGAGCATGCGCGTAATACTTTGCTTTGATAACTTCTAGATTTTTGCAATAAGTATATGAGTTCTTTATGACTAATGTCGAGTCCATGGATTATACGCACTCTCACCCTTCCACCTTTGCTAGCCTCTCTAATACTGCGCACTTTTCGCCGGTATCATACACCTACCATATACCTTCCTCAAAACAGCCACCATACCTACCTATTATGGCATTTCCATAGCCATTCCGAGATATATTGCCATGCAACTTTCCATTGTTCCGTTCATGACACATTCATCATTGTCATATTGCATATCCCGGTACACCGCCGGAGGCATTCACATAGAGTCATATTTTGTTCTAAGTATCAAGTTGTAATTGTTGAGTTGTAAGAAAAATAAAAGTGTGATCATCATCATTATTAGAGCATTGTCCCAGTGAGGAAAGGATGATGGAGACTATGATTCCCCCATAAGTCGGGATGAGACTCTGGACGAAAAAAAATAAAAAATAAAGAGGCCAAAGAAGCCCAAATAAAAAGAGGCCATAAAAAAGAGAAAAGGCCCAAATAAAAATAAAAAAATAAAAAAAATTAAAAAATTAGAGAAAAAGAGAGAAGGGACAATGTTACTATCCTTTTACCACACTTGTGCTTCAAAGTAGCACCATGATCTTCATAGTAGAGAGTCTCTCATGTTATCACTTTCATATACTAGTGGGAATTTTACATTATAGAACTTGGCTTGTATATTCCAATGATGGGCTTCCTCAAATTGCCCTAGGTCTTCATGAGCAAGCAAGTTGGATGCACACCCACTTAGTTTCTTTTTGAGCTTTCATATACTTATAGCTCTAGTGCATCCGTTGCATGGCAATCCCTACTCACTCACATTGATATCTATTGATGGGCATCTCCATAGCCCGTTGATACGCCTAGTTGATGTGAGACTATCTTCTCCTTTTTGTCTTCTCCACAACCACCATTCTATTCCACCTATAGTGCTATATCCATGGCTCACGCTCATGTATTGCGTGAAGATTGAAAAAGTTTTGAAAAAGTTAGAGTATGAAACAATTGCTTGGCTTGTCATCGGGGTTGTGCATGATTTAAATACTTTGTGTGGTGAAGATAGAGCATAGCCAGACTATATGATTTTGTAGGGATAACTTTCTTTGGCCATGTTATTTTGAGAAGACATAATTGCTTTGTTAGTATGCTTGAAGTATTATTATTTTTATGTCAATATAAACTTTTGTCTTGAATCTTTCGAATCTGAATATTCATATCACAATTAAGAAGATTTGCATTGAAATTATGCCAAGTAGCACTCCGCATCAAAAATTCTCTTTTTATCATTTACCTACTCGAGGACGAGCAGGAATTAAGCTTGGGGATGCCTGATACGTCTCCAACGTATCTATAATTTTTGATTGCTCCATGCTATATTATCTACTGTTTTGGACTATATTGGGCTTTATTTCCACTTTTATATTATTTTTGGGACTAACCTATTAACCGGAGGCCTAGCCCAGAATTGTTGTTTTTTGCCTATTTCAGTGTTTCGAAGAAATGGAATATCAAACGGAGTCCAAACGGAATGAAACCTTCGGGAACGTGATTTTCTCACCGAACGTGATCCAGGAGACTTGGACCCTACGCCAAGGCATCAGAGAGGCGGTCACGAGGGTGGGGGGCGCCCCCCCCCCCAGGGCGCGCCCCCTGCCTCGTGGGCCCCTCAGTGCTCCACCGACGTACTCCTTCCTCCTATATATACCTACGTACCCCCAAACGATCAGAACAGGAGCCAAAAACCTAATTCCACCGCCGCAACTTTCTGTATCCATGAGATCCCATCTTGGGGCCTGTTCCGGAGCTCCGCCGGAGAGGGCCGTCATCACGGAGGGCTTCTACATCATCATAGCCTCTCCGATGAAGTGTGAGTAGTTTACCTCAGACCTTCGGGTCCATAGTTAGTAGCTAGATGGCTTCTTCTCTCTTTTTGGATCTCAATACAAAGTTCTCCCCCTCTCTTGTGGAGATCTATTCGATGTAATCTTCTTTTTGCGGTGTGTTTGTTGAGACCGATGAATTGTGGGTTTATGATCAAGTCTATCTATGAATAATATTTGAATCTTCTCTGAATTCTTTTATGTATGATTGGTTATCTTTGCAAGTCTCTTCGAATTATCCGTTTGGTTTGGCCAACTAGATTGGTAGTTCTTGCCATGGGAGAAGTGCTTAGCTTTGGGTTCGATCTTGCGGTGTCCTTTCCCAGTGACAGAAGGGGCAGCAAGGCACATATTGCATCGTTGCCATCGAGGATAACAAGATGGGGTTTATTTCATATTGCATGAATTTATCTCTCTACATCATGTCATCTTGCTTAAGGCGTTACTCTGTTTTTAACTTAATACTCTAGATGCATGTTGGATAGCGGTCGATGAGTGGAGTAATAGTAATAGATGCATAATTGTTTCGGTCTACTTGCACGGACGTGATGCCTATATAC
The DNA here is from genome assembly GCF_018294505.1 of Triticum aestivum. Taxonomy (NCBI): domain Eukaryota; kingdom Viridiplantae; phylum Streptophyta; class Magnoliopsida; order Poales; family Poaceae; genus Triticum; species Triticum aestivum. The sequence continues at coordinate 170,274,543 of NC_057803.1, forward strand.
ATGATCATGCCTAGATATTCTCATAACTATGCTCAATTCTGTCAATTGCTCAACAATAATTTGTTCACCCACCGTAGAATACTTATGCTCTTGAGAGAAGCCACTAGTGAAACCTATGGCCCCGGGTCTATTCTCATCATTTCAATCTCCATCACTTTAATCTTGCTTTGCTTTTTACTTTTCCTTTACTTTTCACTTTGCATCTTTATACCAAAAATACCAAAAATATTATATCTATCAGATCTCACTCTCGTAAGTGACCGTGAAGGGATTGACAACCCCTAATCGCGTTGGTTGCGAGTAGCTATAGTTTTGTGCAGGTACGAGGGACTTGAGCATGGCCTCCTACTGGATTGATACCTTGGTTCTCAAAAACTGAGGGAAATACTTACGCTACTCTACTGCATCATCCCTTCCTCTTCGGGGAAAACCAACGCAAGCTCAAGACGTAGCAGTGATCTTCACCTTTCCTTTTTACATTTTATCCTTTGGCAAGCACATTGTGTTGGAAAGATCCTGATATATATATCCAATTGGATGTAAGTTATCATGAACTATTATTGTTGACATTACCCTTGAGGTAAAAGGTTGGGAGGCGAATCTATAAGCCCCTATCTTTCTCTGTATCTGATTAAAACTTTGAACCATTAAATATCACATGAGTGTTAGAAATTGTGAAAGATTAAATGATAGTTGAGTATGTGGAGTTGGCTAAATCAAAGCTCTGACATAGACCCTTCCTGGAAATAAGATGAATTGCAATTGTTTGATGACTGAGAATATAGTTTGTTAGTTTCAAGAAAGTTTATGATCTATACTTTAACATGTGAATAGCTTGTTACTTGATCATGATTTTTTTTATTAAAATGAGCTATCGTTATGATATATAATGATGCTATAAAAAGTGATTGGAACTATCATTGATGAAACGTATGCACTTGCTAGCATTCACACTTCATAAATTATTTCTTTTATCATTTACCTACTCGAGGACGAGCATAAATTAAGCTTGGGGATGCTGATACGTCTCCAACATATCTATAATTTATGAAGTATTCATGCTATTATATTATCAACCTTGGATGTTTTATATGCATTTATATGCTATTTTATATGGTTTTTGGGACTAACCTATTAACCTAGAGCCCAGTGCCAGTTTCTGTTTTTTTTCTTGTTTTAGAGTACCGTAGAAAAGGAAAACCAAACGGAGTCCAATTGACCTGAAACTTTGACGGAGCTTATTTTTGGACCAGAAGAAGGCCAAGGGGTAAAAGAGTTGGGCCACAAGAGTCCTGTGCTGCCCACGAGGATGGGAGGCGCGCCCCCTTACCTCCTGGACAGTCCAAAGACCCCCCCCCTGACTTGTTCTCGACGCCAAAACCACTTATATATACCGAAACCTCCAGAAATTAATCTAGATCGGAAGTTCCACCGCCGCAAGCCTCTGCAGCCATGAGAAATCAATCTAGGCCCTCTCTGGCACCTTGCCGGAGGGGGCCATCATCACCGGAGGCCATGGAGGAGGATCCCGGAGGGGCCATCACCGCCATGAAGGCCAAGGACCAGAGGGAGAACCTCTCCCCATCTAGGGGGGAGGCCATGGAGGAGGAAGCACAAGGGGGAGAACCTCTCCTCCTCTCTCTTGGTGGCACCGGAGTGCCATCGAGAGGGGAATCATCGCTGCAGTGATCGTCTTCATCAACATCACCATCATCATCATCACCCTCATCTCTTTTACACAGTCCACTCTCCCGCACCCCGCTGTAATCCCTACTTGGACATGGTGCTTTATTCCACATATTATGATCCAATGATGTGTTGCCATCCTATGATGTTTCGAGTAGATATCCTTTGTCTTTGGGTTGATCGATGATCTAGATTGGTATGAGTTGTATGTTTTACTTTGGTGTTGTCCTATGGTGCCCTCCGTGTCGCGCAAGCGTGAGGGATTCCCGCTGTAGGGTGTTGCAATATGTCCATCGTTTGCTTATTGTCTGCGTTGTGTGAGTGACTGAAACACAAACACGGATAAGCGGGCCATGACGTATGGGAATAAAGAGGACTTGGTACTTTAATGCTATGGTTGGGTTTTACCTTAATGATCTTTAGTAGTTGCGGATGCTTCCTGGAGTTCCAATCATAAGTGCATATGATCCAAGAAGAGATAGTATGTTAGCTTATGCCTCTCCCTCATATGAAACTGCAATAGTGATTACCGATCTTGTTAACAATTGCCTAGGACAATTCCGCATACCAACCCATCATTATTCCACACTCGCTATTTATAATATTTAGTAATATATTCTAACTTTATGATAACAACACCTACTTTAATATTTTAGCTCTCCGATATCATGCAAAGTTGTCCACTTCATACCCACAACGTAGTTATATTTCTCATTGCTAGTTGGAAGCAAACGTTCGGTGTACGTAGAGTCGTATCAGTGGCTGATAAGGCTTGAGAGAATATTGATCTTACCTTTAGCTCCTTCTGGGTTCGGCACTCCATACTTATCACTTCCACCTTTGGAAATTGCTACAATGATTCCCTGCACTTGGGGATTATCAGTGTCGATGAAGCCTCCTGGCGCTCCTGGGGGCACGCAGGCGCGGTGAGGCTTGCCATGCGATCCGGCCGTGGCCTGAGGCATGAGCAGGGAGCAGAAGGGTGGCGCTCCCGTGGCCGTGGCGTCCAGTAGCTTGGTGAGGGAGTCCTGGATTAGGGGGTCTCCGGACAGCCGGACTATATCCTTTGGCCGGACTATTGGACTATGAAGATACGAGATTGAAGACTTTGTCCCGTGTCCGGATGGGACTCTACCTGGCGTGGAAGGCAAGCTAGGAAATACGGATATGTATATCTCCTCCTTTGTAACCGACCTTGTGTAACCCTATCCTCCTCCGGTGTCTATATAAACCGGAGGGTTTTAGTCCATAGGACAACATACAATCATACCATAGGCTAGCTTCTAGGGTTTAGCCTCTTTGATCTCGTGGTAGATCAACTCTTGTAATACTCATATCATCAAGAACAATCAAGCAGGACGTAGGGTATTACCTCCATCAAGAGGGCCCGAACCTGGGTAAACATCGTGTCTCCTGCCTCCTGTTACCATCTGCCTTAGACGCACAGTTCGGGACCCCCTACCCGAGATCCGCCGGTTTTGACACCGACATTGGTGCTTTCATTGAGAGTTCCACTGTGTCATCACCGTAAGGCTTGATGGCTCCTTCAATCATCACTAGCGATGCGGTCCAGGGTGAGGCTTTCCTCCCCGGACAGATCTTCGTATTCGGCGGCTTCCCACTGCGGGCCAATTCGCTTGGCCATCTGGAGCAAATCGAAAGCTACGCCCCTGGCCATCAGGTCAGATTTGGAAACTGGAACTACACGGCCGACATCCGCGGAGACTTGATCTTCGACAGATTCGAGCCCATGACGGACGCGCCGCACAGTCGCAACGAGCAAGACGTAACTCTGCCGTCGGCCAGTGTTCGAGAGATCACATCCGCAGCTACTCCGGCCGTTAACCCAGAGCAAATCACGCCATCCGAGAGCGGAGGTATAGACCCTGCCATGGAGGCCGCACTCTTAGTGGCGATAGAGCCAGATACTGACTTCACCCCTTACGAGAGCCGTGTCGCCGAACCACTGGATTCATCTCCGGCCACGGACTCCGAACCACTCACATCCGTGTCCGTCGAATCCGACTGGGCGCCGATCATGGAGTTCACCTCCGCGGATATCTTTCAGCACTCACCTTTCGGAGATGTGCTAAATTCATTAAGGTCTCTCTCCCTGTCAGGAGAACCTTGGCCGAACTATGTTCGGCTAGAATGGGATGCGGACGACAAAGAAATTCGCTGCCCACCCACCACCCACTTAGTAGCCACTATCGACGACTTAACCGACATGCTCGACTTCAACTCCGAAGACATCGACGGTATGGACGACGATGCCGGAGACAAACAGGAACCACCGCCCATAGGGCGCCAGACCACCACTTCATCACATGACGTATACATGGTGGATACACCAAGAGAGGGCAATGGCGAAGTGTCACACCCTAGCTAGTCATGCATCAGAGTGTGTGCATCATGTTTAAAATTCCATTTAAATTGAAATGGGGATTTGTGAAACCCTCAGAATCATTTTTGAAAATGATCCAAATAAAAGTTTCTCCAAAAGGGTCCAAGAAAATGCTCATGTTGCTCTCTGAAAATATTGGACAGAGATAAAAATCAAACCAATATTTTTAAGAGCTCATAGGTATTTATTTTGGGCATTTGGAATTAATGCATAAATATTTGCATTGGAAATATATTATTTATATATATTAATATATGTCCAAATATTATGTCATTTATAAAGGAGCTCTGGAATAATATATCTAGCTCCTGCAAAAATTGGCATAAGGTAAATAAATGATTTAATATTTTGTTCAAATCAAAACAAATGTCAGAAATTAGAAAAAGAAAAATAAATAAAGGGAGAAGCTTACCTGGGCTCCTCCCTGTGCAGCCCAGCCAGCTGGCCGGCCAAGCCAGCAGGCGGCCCAGCCCGCCTCCCTCCTCTGTCGTCTTCGACCTCGACAGAGGGAGGGGAGTGTGGCCGGTGCGCGCGCGCGCCACCGCGCCACGCCACCTGCTCGCCTGCCTGCCTGCCCTCCCCTCCTCGCTCGATGCCCCGGACGACGCCACGCCCTCCCCCCTGCTCTCTCTCACTCTCCCTCGGTTCCTCCCTCCTCTCCCTCGCTCTCTCTCACACGGCCGAACACCACCATCGCCGCCGTTCGCCATAACAGCCGTCTCCGGCCACCCCTCGCCCCTCCGTTGAGCTCAGGAGCTCCGCCTCGACCCCCTCTTCCTCCCCACCACGCCAAGCCCCTCGAGAAGCCCTGCATCGCCGCCCACGTCGCCGTTCCCCTCCTCGGCCACCGGAGATCGTCGCCGTCGAATCGGGAGCTACCGGACGTCCCCGAGCCCGCTAACCATCCCTGCAGCTCCGCGGTGAGCCACTGACTCGATTCCCCCTTGCCCCGTCGTCCCTAGCCTCCTGTAGCTGCCGCCCCCTTGAGCTCCGAAGCTCGCCGCCGCCGTGCCTCGTCGCCGTCATGGCCACGGTCACCGTAGCGCCCAACCGAGCACACCCACGTCCTCACCGCACCGCATAGAAGCCGTAGGTGCCAACCCCGCATCCCCGCAGCCGTTGTAGCCTCGACCCCGAGCTCAACCGAGCTCCGGCAGCCGCCACGGTCGTCGCCGTCGTCGGTACCGGCCACCTCAGGCACGGCCACCACCACCGTTCGACGCGCGGGAGCAAGGGCTCTCCAACGAGCCCAAGCACAGCCTCGCCCGTGCCCTGTAGCGCGTTTCCGCATCGCGCCGCCGTCTCGGGCCCCGCCGGCGTCATGTCGCCGGTGGGTTTGACCTGTTTGAACTGGGGTTTGACCCCCCCCAGGGTCACTGACGCGTGGGCCCCGTCGGCCAGGTGGTCAGATTAGTGCTAATCACCGCTTAATTAACCCCCCTGACACTGACAGTGGGCTCCAGCGCCACTAACCCCTAATTAGGAATAAATTAACCCTGTTAAACCCCCCTGTCACTGACGTGTGGACCCCACACGTCAGGTTTGACCCCAGCCAGCCGCAGTTGACCACTGACGTCATGCTGACGTCATGCTGGCGCAATATTTATATTTCTGGATTTAATTTAAATCAGGAAATTCTAGAATATTATTTAAACTTCAAAAATTCATAACTTTTATTCTGTAACTCCAAATCAGACAAATTATATATGAAAAATGATCAGAAAAATCCAATCTATCCATCTGTACTATTTTCATGCATGATCAAACAAGTTAAATTGATGTTTTAAGCAGAACAAGGAAAAGCACTTTAAAGGCCATGTTTGAGTTTGAAATTTGAATCTTTGATTCAAATTTGTTCAAACCCTTCTGGTTTTAGTTGCATTAGCCCAACACACTCATATTGCCATGTTTCATGCATGCATCATATTGTTGCACATTGTTTGGTGATGGTTGTGTATCGGTGTCCTTTGCGACAGGTTCTGCCTCCGAGGAGTACCGTGATTACCCTAACGAAGAACCGTATCAGTGCATCGAACCATCAGGCAAGCAACCAACCATTTGATCATATCGATACAATCCCATGTTCTCGCTCCTGCTCTCTTTTACTGCATTAAGACAACGCGTTTCAAACTGCTGTGTGCTACGGTAGTTGAACCCATTTCCTCTGCATGACCTGTCATTGCCACAGTAACTAGATGAAACCCACTAGCATGTGTAGGAGTTGATTGAGCCATATGTATGTGTTGTTCCTACCTTGCTATGCCTGCTATGCTTAGAGTTGTGTCAGGTCTGGTTCATCTGGGTGATGGGCTAGAGTGAAATGATTATGTCGGTAATGAGAGTGGTGTGGTGAACATGATTTGGTAAAGGTATCGATGAGAGGCCATGTAGGAGTACATGGTGGGTTGTTTCATTGAAGCCGACCTTAAGCACTGAGATCTGTATGTGTGATTTAAGATACAGCTACTACCATGCATTGGGCCCTGAAATATGACCCCGCTCGACTTCTTATTCACCCTAGCTCTCTGTCCAGGAGTTGCAAGTAGTTTCTGGTGTTTGTAGCCTACTGGAGGCCGTGGACAGCGCTGACCATAGGGGTGGGCTGTGATGCGGTAGGTACGTGGCCGGGTGTATCGAATACCCGTTAGGTATCTCGGGAACCCTGTTCACATCGTTCGGGGCCGTATGGGAAACCTCGGCCGGACTCCCTGCGGATGGAACCTGGATAGGCGATAAACCTGGACTAGAGGCTTAAGTGTTTAGGTAGGTCGTGGTCTACACCCACGTCGGCTTTCGCTTGAAGTCTGCCGAGCACATGTCGTGTGCAGACGCTAAGTGGTGGAAACATGTATGAAGAAGTACACCCCTGCAGGGTTATCATGATCTATTCGAATAGCCGCGTCCGCGGTAAAGGACTACTTGGTTGCCTATACAGTTCATAGACAAGTAAATGGAAACTACTAAAAGCCTCAAGATAAGTGTGAGTGCCGAGGATGGCTCTTCCGTAGGAAGACGGAGGTGGATCCTCGGTAGTGTATTGAAGTGGTGAGTAGTGGACTCGTGTGCGCAAAACCATTTCAAGTTGAGGTATCGTAGGATAGTCTAGCCAAGAGTCAAAGCTGGCTTGCTGCAATAACTCCACCAACCCTTCTTGATACTATGCATGTATGTAGGATCTGATGTAAGTCTTGCTGAGTACCTTTGTACTCATGTTGCTATAATCTACATTTTTACAGAAGACGCTGCAACCCCTTCTGATGGGTTCTATGTAGACGTTGACATCAACGAGTAGGCTAAAGACCCAGGTGGTGACCCTGAGCTTGTGAAGGACCACGTAGTATAGCTAGGCTTTCCAAGCCTCTTTTATTTTACTAGTTGTCTGTACTCAGACAATGTACTTCCGCTGCTGGTTTGTATGACTGTATGACTTGAATGCTGGGTCGTGTGACCCGTATCTTTGTGTATGCTATGTATGGCTCCCTGAGCCTTAAATAAAGTACTTGTGTCGTAGAGTCATGTTGTGATGCTTCGTTGTATTTGCACATATCGAGCATATTGTGTGTATGATTGAAATGCTTGGTATGTGTGGGATCTGACTATCTAGTTGTTTATCTTTAGTAGCCTCTCTTACCGGGAAATGTCTCCTAGTGTTACCGCTGAGCCATGGTAGCTTGCTACTGCTCTGGAACACTTAGGCTGGCCGGCATGTGTCCTTCTTCGTTCCTGTGTCTGTCCCTTCGGGGAAATGTCACGCTTTGAGTACCGGAGTCCTGTTAGCCCGCTACAGCCCGGTTTACCGGAGTCCTGCTAGCCCAGTGCTACAGCCCGGACCCACTTGCTGATGACCGACACGTTCGAAGCTGGGTCATGGATGCCTGTCCCTGTAAGTCTGTGCCACTTTGGGTTTACGACTAGTCATGTCAGCCCGGGCTCCTTATCATATGGATGCTAGCGACACTATCATATACGTGAGCCAAAAGGCGCAAACGGTCCCGGGCAAAGGTAAGGCGACACCCGTGGGGATACCGTGCGTGAGGCCGCAAAGTGATATGAGGTGTTACCGGCTAGATCGATGTGACATCGAGTCGGGGTCCTGACAGCGTTGGCATCAGAGCCGGACTGCCTGTAGGTTCTCCAAGCCAAACTGGTCGATGTTGAGTCTAGAAATTCTTTAGTTATATGTAGGGGAATTGTTTGTGGGTTGGAACGTAAGGCTCTTTTTACTCCTTTATCTTATGACATTCTGATCTGAGTCAGTCCATTCTTCCACCGGGGGTTAAGGAATTAGGACCTATTCTCTCTATCAGGATCACGTGTTACTAATCAGTAGTACCTTATAGGTATGATGGATACAAGCCTAGTTCAGTTCTTCTACCACATTATGTTGCTAGGATGGTCTCAGAATTTGATATGATGATGTTGAGTGTGTATGTAATCCTTTGTCAAATGTCTCAAAATCCTTCTTGAGCATTTACAGCTGTTATGCTGCCGAAATTTTGCTAGAAATTCTAATGCCTTTGCATTATGATTGTGCTTTCAGATGGCCACTCGCGACCTCAATCAAGTGGTTCGCCTGACTCAATGCCTAGATGTACCCGGCCATACTGCCAAGTTGGTCAGGGTAATGACTAAGGCTGGATACCGCTGGTATCCTGAGTACACGGTCGAAGAGCAATTCCGAGACTTTAATCAAAGCCAGTATCTCTGCACTGTCAGGATATTTCCATCTTATCCTGGGTCCACCGAGCCCCTTCACTGCTCCTATGGACTCGGGGTTACTATTGAGATGGCTGTGCAGGACGCCGCCTACTCTATGATGACCATTATGCGAGTCAGATCTGATCTATTTCGGGACTCTGATTTCCGGTATATGCCAGGATCACTTCCGGGAGCACAAGGGTATCTCCAGGTTATCTATGCTGACCCCACTCAGGAGGATTCACGGACTCGCACCACTGCTGAGATGCTCGAGGATAAGGACCGTGAAAATCGGGCCTTGAGGTTAGAGCTCTTCAATACCCGTGCTGACCACTGGGCTACTTTGACTCGGTTTGCACCGGCGGTGCAAGCTGGATATTCAGATATGCGCGATCTCTATCCTGTGAGATCTGCTTTGCCAGACGTGATGGGTTGGCGTGATGTAGGAGGCATCACCCCACCTCGCGGTCCCCGCAGGCCACCGTCTGTTGGTCCAAGACCTCATCCTAGCCCCTATGGTCCACAAGCTCCGCGAGATCGTCTGTTTCCGGATGATCATGTTGAGCTTCCAGGCTATGGAGGTGACTTCTATGAGGACTACTACGGATCGGTCTGAGTTAGTGGTAGTATCACTAGTTCGCACTAGCTGTGTCGTCTATCGTCCCGCGTGACTCGTGGGATATGACCTAGTTTGTACTCTTTCCGGAGGTGTAGAAAAATAATGTATAGGCGCTTGGAATGCCTCCGATGAGATGTAATCCTTTTTTCACCGTAATAGTACTTTGTTTGGTCTTGTACTAAACCCTGTATGGTGTGTATGACGATGGAATAAAAGAAGCAGTTTCTATATCTACCATGTCATACAGATGATCATCTTGCATTTCGAGTTATTCCTTACATTTTTATCCTATGTCGGAATTTTATCATCCTGACTAAATCATTGTCTTGTTTACCTAGGATGGTCAACACGCGCGCTAACCCTGCTTCTCAAGAGCAGGCCGAAGGCAGTGAAGTCAGGGATGCAAATCCGCCTCATCCTCCTTCACTAGCCGAGGTTATGATGGAAGCTGAGAGAAACAAGCGGGAGACCAACCGTTTGTTGGAGCGTATTGAACAGACTACAGCACACCATCAGAGGACTAACGTGGTGTCACTCAGTGATTTTATCAAATTGCATCCACCCACGTTCCACCACTCCGTCGAGCCTCTCGACGCTGATGACTGGCTTCGCAGTATCTCTCACAAACTGCGTTCCGCGCTGGTAGCGGAGGCTGACAAGGTCACCTTTGCTGCATATCATCTTGAAGGCCCCGCCAGTCTATGGTGGGAGAATTATGGAGCTATGCGCCCAGCGGGCCATGTCACTACTTGGGCTGAATTCAGCGAGGCTTTCCGTGAACATCACATTCCGGAGGGTCTCATGGACCGTAAACGTGAGGAATTTTGCAGTTTCACCCAAGGCCGACTTTCTGTGGATGTTTACAGCAGGGAGTTTGGTAACCTCGCACGATATGCAACTGAGGAAGTGTCTACTGATGCCAAGAAGCAGGCAATGTTCCGTAAGGGCCTTAGTCTTGAGCTTCGCCGTGACCTCCATCTGCATGAGTGCACATCTTTTCAGAAACTTGTCAACAAAGCCATTAGTGCTGAAACTGGTCAGACTGACTATGACGCAACACGCAAGCATGGCCGTGACATGGGTTCCTCATCCGGTGCTGGTCCTCAGAAGCGCCGCGTGTGGGTACCCAACACCGCCCTGCCCCCCAGGTTCACATCGAGGCCATCCTTTCAGGCGCCTCGCCCCGTTCAACAGTCTGCACCAGCCAAGCCCTATGGTGGTCCAACCAACAATGCTCCTCCACGTACCAGTTCCGTGACTTGTTTCAAGTGTGGGGAATCTGGTCACTATATGCGTGAGTGTCCCCAGACCAACCCCAACCAGTCTGCTAAAGCTGTTGGCCGTGGCAAGCCGACAGGAAAAATATTCCACGCCAAGCCGGTCACCGCTTCACGTGGCCATGTCAACTGTATCTCTGCCGAAGAAGCTCAAGAGGATCCCAACGTCGTTCTCGGTACGCTTCTTGTTAATTGCCACCCGACATCTGTTCTTTTCGATACAGGAGCCTCTCATTCTTTTATATCCGAAAATTATGCTCGTTTGCATAACGTTGCATTCTGTGACATGCCATCCACTATGGAAATTTCTACTCCTGGTTCTAGATGGCAGACCTCTAGGGTAAGTTATGGAAATGAAATCCAAGTCGACAGACTTGTTTTCCTCGCGTCTTTGATAGCCCTTAAATCTTCAGATATTAATATCATTCTGGGTATGGACTGGATGTCGGCTCATCATGCCCAAATTGATTGCTTCTCTAGGACTGTTCAACTCACCCATCCTTTGGGGAAGATAGTCAATGTCTTGACCCGAATAGCCAAGCGACAATTATATTCTCTTAACACCAGCCCTTTGCCAGACCTTGAGGACATTCCGGTAGTCCGTGACTTCCCGGATGTTTTTCCAGAGGAATTGCCAGGTGTTCCACCTGACAGGGATGTTGAGTTCGTAATAGACCTCATCCCAGGAACCGTTCCGATTGCTAGAAGACCTTATAAGATGGCACCACTAGAACTAGCCGAGCTTAAGAAACAACTCGATGAGTCCTTGAAAAAGGGTTTCATCCGCCCTAGTTCATCTCCATGGGCTTGCCCCGTCCTATTTGTCAAGAAGAAGGATGGTACGGACCGGATGGTTGTAGATTACCGACCTGTCAATTTGGTCACAATCAAGAACAAATATCCGCTTCCCAGGATCAACGACCTGTATGATCAGCTCGCTGGATCCTCAGTCTTCTCCAAGATGGATTTGAGGTTGGGCTACCATCAAATCAAAATCAGAAATGGGGACATTCCTAAAACGGCCTTTGTTACTCGTTATGGCCAATACGAGTACACCGTCATGTCCTTCGGTTTAACCAACGCTCCAGCCACTTTTTCTCGGTTAATGAACTCCATCTTCATGGAGTATTTGGATAAATTCGTCGTAGTTTATCTCGATGATATACTCATCTACTCCAAGAACGAGGAAGAACATGCCGAACATTTAAGGCTAGTGTTGAAGAAACTTCGAGAGCATCGCCTTTATGCCAAATTTTCTAAATGTGAATTCTGGTTGTCAGAAGTGACCTATCTGGGTCATGTAATATCTGGTAAAGGTATTGCTGTTAACCCTGAGCGAGTTCAAGCTGTCCTTAATTGGACTCCACCTGAATCGGTCAAGCAAGTTCGGAGTTTTCTAGGCTTAGCGAGCTATTGTCGCCGCTTTGTCGAGAACTTCTCCAAGGTTGCTAAACCTCTAACCGAACTCCTCAAGAAAGATAAGAAGTTCGAATGGACTCCACAATGTGAGCACAGCTTTCAGGAACTGAAAAGACGCCTGACCTCTGCTCCCGTACTGGTACCGCCAGACTTCTCCAAGGACTTTGTTATCTACTGCGACGCCTCGCGACAAGGACTAGGTTGCATCCTCATGCAAGATCGACACGTAATTGCCTACGCTTCACGGCAATTGCACCCACATGAGGAGAATTATCCTACTCATGATCTAGAGCTTGCAGCCGTAGTCTATGCACTTAAGACCTGGCGGCATTACCTCCTCGGTAATCGTTGCGAAATATTCACTGATCACCAAAGTCTGAAGTACATTTTCACCCAACCGGATCTGAATCTCAGGCAAAGACATTGGGTTGAATTGATCACAGACTTCGACTTAGGAATAACCTACACCCCAGGGAAAGCCAACGTCATGGCTGATGCGCTAAGTCGTAAATCTTATTGTAACAACCTGATGTTACAACAAAGTCAACCGTTTCTCCATGAGGAATTTCGGAAGCTTAACCTTCACATTGTACCTCAAGGTTTTCTTTCCACCTTGGTAGCAAAACCTACTCTTACGGATCAAATCATCGCTGCCCAAAAGCAAGATAAGGGAATATCTAAAATCAAAGAGAACATTGCTAGCGGAGGTGCTAGTTGTTTCTCCACAAATGATCATGGTGTTGTGTACTTTGAGAACCGTCTAGTGGTTCCCAAGAACCAGCATCTATGGCAGTTGATCCTTAAGGAGGCTCATGAATCTCCTCTCACCATTCATCCCGGTAGTACTAAGATGTATCAGGACCTACTCCAGAGGTTCTGGTGGACTAGGATGAAGAGAGAAATTGCTCAGTATATTGCTAATTGCGATGTCTGTCGTCGTGTAAAAGCAGAGCATCAACGGCCTGCTGGCACCCTTCAACCCTTAGCTATTCCTGAATGGAAATGGGATAAAATTGGTATGGATTTCATTACCGGTTTTCCCAGGACCAAGAGAGGGAATAATGCTATTTTTGTCGTTGTCGATCGTCTTTCCAAAGTAGCCCATTTCTTACCTGTTCGTGAGAGTATAACCGCTAGTCAGCTGGCAGACTTATACATCTCCCGAATAGTGTCCCTCCATGGTGTTCCTTTGGAAATTAACTCGGATCGAGGAAGTCTTTTCACCTCTCGATTTTGGGAAAGCTTCCAAAATGCTATGGGAACCCGTCTCTCCTTTAGCACCGCCTTCCACCCTCAGTCGAGTGGTCAAGTGGAACGCGTCAACCAAATCCTAGAAGACATGCTTTGAGCCTCTGTTATCTCATTCGGAATGGGCTGGGAGAAGTGCCTTCCATTTGCCGAATTCGCTTACAACAACAGCTATCAATCTAGCTTGGGTAAAGCCCCTTTTGAAGTTCTCTATGGACGACGGTGTCGAACACCCCTTAACTGGTCAGAGACCGGGGAAAGACAATTCTTTGGCCCGGATATGATTCAGGAAGCAGAAGAACAAGTTCGTATCGTTCGTGAAAAGTTGAAAACAGCCCAATCTCGTCAAAAGAGTCAATATGACCGAAAACATAAGGCTATGACTTTCGAGGTTGACGAGAAGGCTTATCTTCGGGTCACCCCTCTGAAGGGAACCCATCGTTTCGGTATCAAAGGCAAATTGGCTCCTCGTTACATTGGACCTTTTCGCATTCTCGCCAAATGAGGAGAAGTTGCCTACCAGTTGGAACTACCTCCGCACCTCTCCAGAGTCCACGATGTCTTCCACGTTTCTCAACTCAGGCGTTGCTTCTCGGATCCTATCCGTGGAGTGGACCACGAAACGCTTGATCTCCAAGATAATCTTACATATCGAGAGTACCCCATTCGTATCCTCGATCAGGCCGAACGTACCACTCGACGTCAGAACATCAAGTTTCTCAAAGTTCAGTGGTCTCATCATTCCGAGGATGAAGCAACTTGGGAAAGGGAGGATCGTCTTCGACTCGAATATCCCGCCTTCTTCCACGAGGAACCCAAATCTCGGGACGAGATTCTTTTGAGTGGGGGTGAGTTGTCACACCCTAGCTAGTCATGCATCAGAGTGTGTGCATCATGTTTAAAATTCCATTTAAATTGAAATGGGGATTTGTGAAACCCTCAGAATCATTTTTGAAAATGATCCAAATAAAAGTTTCTCCAAAAGGGTCCAAGAAAATGCTCATGTTGCTCTCTGAAAATATTGGACAGAGATAAAAATCAAACCAATATTTTTAAGAGCTCATAGGTATTTATTTTGGGCATTTGGAATTAATGCATAAATATTTGCATTGGAAATATATTATTTATATATATTAATATATGTCCAAATATTATGTCATTTATAAAGGAGCTCTGGAATAATATATCTAGCTCCTGCAAAAATTGGCATAAGGTAAATAAATGATTTAATATTTTGTTTAAATCAAAACAAATGTAAGAAATTAGAAAAAGAAAAATAAATAAAGGGAGAAGCTTACCTGGGCTCCTCCCTGTGCAGCCCAGCCAGCTGGCCGGCCGAGCCAGCAGGCGGCCCAGCCCGCCTCCCTCCTCTGTCGTCTTCGACCTCGACAGAGGGAGGGGAGTGTGGCCGGCGCGCGCGCGCGCCACCGCGCCACGCCACCTGCTCGCCTGCCTGCCTGCCCTCCCCTCCTCGCTCGATGCCCCGGACGACGCCACGCCCTCCCCCCTGCTCTCTCTCACTCTCCCTCGGTTCCTCCCTCCTCTCCCTCGCTCTCTCTCACACGGCCGAACACCACCATCGCCGCCGTTCGCCATAACAGCCGTCTCCGGCCACCCCTCGCCCCTCCGTTGAGCTCAGGAGCTCCGCCTCGACCCCCTCTTCCTCCCCACCACGCCAAGCCCCTCGGGAAGCCCTGCATCGCCGCCCACGTCGCCGTTCCCCTCCTCGGCCACCGGAGATCGTCGCTGTCGAATCGGGAGCTACCGGACGTCCCCGAGCCCGCTAACCATCCCTGCAGCTCCGCGGTGAGCCACTGACTCGATTCCCCCTTGCCCCGTCGTCCCTAGCCTCCTGTAGCTGCCGCCCCCTTGAGCTCCGAAGCTCGCCGCCGCCGTGCCTCGTCGCCGTCGTGGCCACAGTCACCGTAGCACCCAACCGAGCACACCCACGTCCTCACCGCACCGCATAGAAGCCGTAGGTGCCAACCCCGCATCCCCGCAGCCGTTGTAGCCTCGACCCCGAGCTCAACCGAGCTCCGGCAGCCGCCACGGTCGTCGCCGTCGTCGGTACCGGCCACCTCAGGCACGGCCACCACCACCGTTCGACGCACGGGAGCAAGGGCTCTCCAACGAGCCCAAGCACGGCCTCGCCCGTGCCCTGTAGCGCGTTTCCGCATCGCGCCGCCGTCTCGGGCCCCGCCGGCGTCATGTCGCCGGTGGGTTTGACCTGTTTGAACTGGGGTTTGACCCCCCCAGGGTCACTGACGCGTGGGCCCCGTCGGCCAGGTGGTCAGATTAGTGCTAATCACCGCTTAATTAACCCCCCTGACACTGACAGTGGGCCCCAGCGCCACTAACCCCTAATTAGGAATAAATTAACCCTGTTAAACCCCCCCTGTCACTGACGTGTGGACCCCACACGTCAGGTTTGACCCCAGCCAGCCGCAGTTGACCACTGACGTCATGCTGGCGCAATATTTATATTTCTGGATTTAATTTGAATCAGGAAATTCCAGAATATTATTTAAACTTCAAAAATTCATAACTTTTATTCTGTAACTCCAAATCAGACAAATTATATATGAAAAATGATCAGAAAAATCCAATCTATCCATCTGTACTATTTTCATGCATGATCAAACAAGTTAAATTGATGTTTTAAGCAGAATAAGGAAAAGCACTTTAAGAGGCCATGTTTGAGTTTGAAATTTGAATCTTTGATTCAAATTTGTTCAAACCCTTCTGGTTTTAGTTGCATTAGCCCAACACACTCATATTGCCATGTTTCATGCATGCATCATATTGTTGCACATTGTTTGGTGATGGTTGTGTATCGGTGTCCTTTGCGACAGGTTCTGCCTCCGAGGAGTACCGTGATTACCCTAACGAAGAACCGTATCAGTGCATCGAACCATCAGGCAAGCAACCAACCATTTGATCATATCGATACAATCCCATGTTCTCGCTCCTACTCTCTTTTACTGCATTAAGACAACGCGTTTCAAACTGCTGTGTGCTACGGTAGTTGAACCCATTTCCTCTGCATGACCTGTCATTGCCACAGTAACTAGATGAAACCCACTAGCATGTGTAGGAGTTGATTGAGCCATATGTATGTGTTGTTCCTACCTTGCTATGCCTGCTATGCTTAGAGTCGTGTCAGGTCTGGTTCATCTGGGTGATGGCTAGAGTGAAATGATTATGTCGGTAATGAGAGTGATGTGGTGAACACGATTTGGTAAAGGTATCGATGAGAGGCCATGTAGGAGTACATGGTGGGTTGTTTCATTGAAGCCGACCTTAAGCACTGAGATCTGTATGTGTGATTTAAGATACAGCTACTACCATGCATTGGGCCCTGAAATATGACCCCGCTCGACTTCTTATTCACCCTAGCTCTCTGTCCAGGAGTTGCAAGTAGTTTCTGGTGTTTGTAGCCTACTGGAGGCCGTGGACAGCGCTGACCATAGGGGTGGGCTGTGATGCGGTAGGTACGTGGCCGGGTGTACCGAATACCCGTTAGGTATCTCGGGAACCCTGTTCACATTGTTCGGGGCCGTATGGGAAACCTCGGCCGGACTCCCTGCGGATGGAACCTGGATAGGCGATAAACCTGGACTAGAGGCTTAAGTGTTTAGGTAGGTCGTGGTCTACACCCACGTCGGCTTTCGCTTGAAGTCTGCCGAGCACATGTCGTGTGCAGACGCTAAGTGGTGGAAACATGTATGAAGAAGTACACCCCTACAGGGTTATCATGATCTATTCAAATAGCCGCGTCCGCGGTAAAGGACTACTTGGTTGCCTATACAGTTCATAGACAAGTAAATGGAAACTACTAAAAGCCTCAAGATAAGTGTGAGTGCCGAGGATGGCTCTTCCGTAGGAAGACGGAGGTGGATCCTCGGTAGTGTATTGAAGTGGTGAGTAGTGGACTCGTGTGCGCAAAACCATTTCAAGTTGAGGTATCGTAGGATAGTCTAGCCAAGAGTCAAAGCTGGCTTGCTGCAATAACTCCACCAACCCTTCTTGATACTATGCATGTATGTAGGATCTGATGTAAGTCTTGCTGAGTACCTTTGTACTCATGTTGCTATAATCTACATTTTTACAGAAGACGCTGCAACCCCTTCTGATGGGTTCTATGTAGACGTTGACATCAACGAGTAGGCTAAAGACCCAGGTGGTGACCCTGAGCTTGTGAAGGACCACGTAGTATAGCTAGGCTTTCCAAGCCTCTTTTATTTTACTAGTTGTCTGTACTCAGACAATGTACTTCCGCTGCTGGTTTGTATGACTGTATGACTTGAATGCTGGGTCGTGTGACCCGTATCTTTGTGTATGCTATGTATGGCTCCCTGAGCCTTAAATAAAGTACTTGTGTCGTAGAGTCATGTTGTGATGCTTCGTTGTATTTGCACATATCGAGCATATTGTGTGTATGATTGAAATGCTTGGTATGTGTGGGATCTGACTATCTAGTTGTTTATCTTTAGTAGCCTCTCTTACCGGGAAATGTCTCCTAGTGTTACCGCTGAGCCATGGTAGCTTGCTACTGCTCTGGAACACTTAGGCTGGCCGGCATGTGTCCTTCTTCGTTCCTGTGTCTGTCCCTTCGGGGAAATGTCACGCTTTGAGTACCGGAGTCCTGTTAGCCCGCTACAGCCCGGTTTACCGGAGTCCTGCTAGCCCAGTGCTACAGCCCGGACCCACTTGCTGATGACCGACACGTTCGAAGCTGGGTCATGGATGCCTGTCCCTGTAAGTCTGTGCCACTTTGGGTTTACGACTAGTCATGTCAGCCCGGGCTCCTTATCATATGGATGCTAGCGACACTATCATATACGTGAGCCAAAAGGCGCAAACGGTCCCGGGCAAAGGTAAGGCGACACCCGTGGGGATACCGTGCGTGAGGCCGCAAAGTGATATGAGGTGTTACCGGCTAGATCGATGTGACATCGAGTCGGGGTCCTGACACGAAGAGACAGTGGGGGATGCACCCTCCAAGAAACCCGAGCGCCGACGTCAGCGGCGCCGCTCTAAGTCCCGCCATAGCAAAAACAGCGATAACAGCGCAAGAGGGAATAATAGTCCAATCGACTCTGGAAGAAACGACAACTGCACCACCCCAGTGGCAGAAAACGATCAAGATGCAAACTGCAAATATAATACGGATCCGACATCCGAACACGATAACGCCAAGGATAAGCCTCATCAAACCCCGTCTGGGGAAGAAAGCAGTCCGGACGAAGATGCACACATCATCCCGGAAACACACTTGGAGCAAGACAACCTCCGCAGAAGGCTTATTGCCACAGCGAGGAGCCTGAAGAAACAGAAGCAAAGGCTCAAGGTAGCACAAGATACGCTCAACAGCAAGTGGAACAAAGTAACAAAGTATGGTGGAAGTTAAAAAAATAGCTATCCAAAGCGCAAGCTATTACCGGAATTCGACGACGAGGCCTTAGAGCCTATACAGCCGAAGAATGATACAGCCAACCGGCCGGATACACCACCTTGTGAACGCGATAGAGCGGCTAACAAAGTCACGCATAAGTCAACACACGATCTACGTGAGAACTTGCGTCAAAAATCCGGCTTGACCAGATCCATCTATGGATCTAGGAAGCGCGCTACGGTACACAACCAACACCGAATACTGCAACCGTCTGAACACCATGGCACATCCCAATATAGGGGTGCCGCACACCCCCTATGTTTCACTGATGAGGTGCTGGATTATGAATTCCCAGAGGGATTCAAACCGGTGAACATAGAGGCGTACGACGGGACCACAGACCCTGGAGTTTGGATAGAGGACTTCATCCTCCATATTCATATGGCTCGTGGAGACGATCTCCATGCCATTAAATACTTGCCCCTCAAGCTTAAAGGGCCAGCTAGGCATTGGCTGAAAAGCCTCCCCGAAAACTCAATAGGAATTTGGGAAGAGCTCGAGGACGCTTTTCGGGCTAATTTTCAAGGGACTTATGTCCGACCTCCGGATGCAGACGATTTAAGTCATATAGTCCAACAGTCCGGAGAGTCCGCCCGAAAGCTTTGGAACAGGTTCCTCACCAAGAAGAACCAAATCGTCGACTGTCCGGACGCCGAAGCCTTAGCAGCTTTTAAACACAGTGTCCAAGACGAATGGCTCGCCAGACACCTCGGCCAAGAAAAACCGAGAACGATGGCAGCCCTAACAAGCCTCATGACCCGCTTTTGTGCGGGCGAGGACATCTGGTTGGCCCATAGCAACACCAGCGACCCAAGCACATCCAAAGTTAGGGATGGCAATGGTAAACCATGACGCAACAAAAACAAGCGTCGAAATAAAGAAGGTAGCCCAGATAACACGGCGGTAAACGCCAGATTTAGGGGCTCCCGGCCAGGTCAGCGGAAAAAGCCTTTCAAAGGCAGTAGAGAAGGACAATCTGGCCTAAACAAAATTCTTGACAAACTCTGTCAGATTCACGACACCCCAGACAAACCTGCAAATCATACCCATAGAGAATGTTGGGTCTTCAAGCAGGCCAGTAAGCTAAACACCAAACACAAGGGGGAAGAGACACCAAGCGAAGACAAGGATGAACCTCGCCAGCAAAGCACCGGAGGACAGAAAAAGTTCCCACCAGAGGTTAAAACAGTAAACGTGATCCATGTGACAAAGAGGAGAAGCAAGCATGCACTTCGATGCACACGTGCCATAGAGCCCGTCACCCCTAGGTTCAACCCCTGGTTGGCCTGCCCGATCACTTCTGATCGTAGGGATCACAATACAAATATCCGGCGCGAAGGACTGACGGCCTTGGTGTTAGACCCAATCATAAATGGGTACCATTTCACACGAGTCCTCATGGACGGCGGCAGTGATCTAGATCTGATATATCAGGACACATTCCGCAAAATGGGGATAGACCCGACACAAATAAGCCACAGTAATACTACCTTTAAGGGAGTAATACCAGGCCAAGAGGCCCGCTGTACGGGCTCTCTACTACTAGAGGTGGTATTCGGTTCTCCCGATAACTTCCGAAGCGAAAGGTTAACTTTTCACATTGCCCCATTCCGAAGTGGCTATCAAGCACTACTCGGAAGAACGGCTTTCGCTCGTTTTAACGCAATACCGCATTATGCTTTTCTCAAGCTTAAGATGCCCGGTCCTCATGGCATCATCACAGTTAGCGGAAGTACCGAACGTTTTTTACGAACAGAAGAGGATGTGGCGGCTCTAACAGCTGCGAACTAGACGGCCTCACTAACCAGAAAAAATGGCAGGTCGTCAAGACCACGGACACGGTTAGACGAGTCCGGCGTTCCATCACATATACATGAGATGGGTTTGATGATCAAACCCTCATAAACGATACCAGGGGCTCCCCGCGTGTAATCAGGGCCAGCTCGGCTCAACTTGGCTTCTCTTGAGTTTTGATAGTTCATTGATAATAACCAATTCTTCTTTTTTTGGCACGGCAACTTTCACCTAAGTTCTATCCTTTTACAGATGACAATCGTGCTACACCCATCCAGGACACGGCACAATGGAGATACAGGCGCAGACGTGCAACAGGGACCCGCCCAAAGGTTTCTTTTTAGATTAAGACCCTGCGTAAACCTTTTTTTTACTGTCTCTTGTTGCTCACATCCTCCGGATACTCCACACAACCGAGAAGGATGCTGGCGTTATTGGCATGTGGCCACGCCAGGATTTTGCACGTACCTGGACACATGGGGTTTCTTATTAAGGGCATTGTTTAGCCCGGTATATGTTATAAAGACCGAACACCTTAGGGAGTGTTCGGCGTCGCGAGTTTGGCCCTATATGCATCAGCTCCGAATCATGTCTTTGGTCAAATGTTGGGTTTGCCCGGCTCCCACGTTTTGGTACCTTACGTTCCGTTATATCGGCTAAGGTAGCACTGGGAGAACTACTGCGATTGTGCCCTGGTCCATCCGGATGAGCACCTCAGTAGAGAAAGCCAAAAACTGACTGTCATGATATAGCGAGAGACTGGTCAACCACTCGATGACTCATCGGAATCTTCGGGATTCCTCTGCATTAACGAATGGCCGTTTCTCGGTCATGTACGAACGTGCCCCGTATTCGGACAAGCGCAGAAGTACCAGGGGCTATATAGTAGCCCCACTGTCAAACTCCTATGGCTAAGTGAAAGTGTTAAAGCAATATAGTCTGATTGCCTCGTTCGCTGCGCTATCACCTCCTTCATGGACCAAGACGTTGGATCAAGTGTGGATATGCATTTTTTGCGAACACCCCCGCATTATATGCGTGGGGGAGGAAGCCGACGACTGCAAACTTTCAGGTTATATACATATATACATAAATGGCCGCACAGGAGGCATCATAGTACTTTCGGGCAAAAGTATAAATACAACCTTAATGATTCAATAAAACATTGTTCTTACAATGGGAATACATGTCACTAGAACATAATATTCTTTGAGCACTGAGCCTCTATCGAACAAGCGCCTTCAAGAACTTCTTCAAAGTAGTGCTCGGCAGCTACTCAGCCTATGGCCGAACCCTGTGTCGCAACAGTGGTGGCTTCCATCTCTGCCCAGTATGTCTTGACACGGGCAAAGGCCATCCGCATACCCTCTATGCACGCCGATCTCTTTACAGCATCGATGCGTGGAACAGCACCAAGGAATTGTTGCACTAAACTAAAGTAGCTATTCAGCCTTGGCCCTCCCGGCCACAGGTGATCCACAACGGACCTCATGGCAAGTCCGGACAACCTATGGAGCTCGGCCCACTCGGCCATTTGCTCATTCAACAACAGCGGACAAACTGGAGCATGAAACTATGACCAGAGCAGTTTTGCCACTTCGTGATCTTTTTGATCCTTGAAGTACTCTACCGCATCAGCAGCGCTTGCAGCCAAATCCGCGTAGACATCCGCAGAACTCCATAGCCGGTCCAGAGGTGCATACTTCAGATCCCCGAACTTAATCCGCAGCAAGAAGGGTTTCCCAGACACGATATCTGCAGCTTGATTCAGCTCCTCCTTCGTCGCTCTAATTTTGGAGCGGGCTTCCTTGGCAACCACCAGGGCCTTCTCCAGGTCCGCGCCTTCGCCAGGTTTTCATCTTCAAGAAGCTGGTAACAGTCAGCGGCATCTTTTAACTCTACAGTCATCTTGGCTATTTTTTCTTGCTCTCTCAATGCGCGGCCTTTTCGGCCCTTAACTCTTTGGCCGCCTTTAGAGCGGCCGCATTGCTGCTCCTTGCTTGCTCCTTGGCTCGGGAAAGCTCCGCCCGAAGGGTCTCCATGGTGGCAGCTCCATCTGTAGTCACAACATATTAAAGATACTGGCATCATGCTACTCTTATTATGTGACAATCACCAGAGAAATCACTCACCCTGTGCCTTGTCAAGCCGCTTGTTGACAAGCACGATGTCGGCATCTGCCGTATCAAGTTGTCGCTTTAGCTCGGCAAACCCATTAGTCCGGCTAGCCACCGGAGCTTCAGCCACCTGCACATAAAGGCGGTCTAGTTATTACCTGGGACTATGATCCTCTGTTTGTCGCCGTTTTCGACGACAACCAGAGTCTCAGGGGCTACTATCTGCATAGGGCACACCTAACGTATGCGGTACTATAAAAAACATACACTTTTTCACGTACCTCAAAGCCTTTCAGCGGACTCATAAAGGCTTCATGCAAACCGCATTCAGTGGATGAAATCCTTTCAATTACCGTACCCATTAGCGTATGATGCACTTCCGAGACGGCTGCTTGCCCCAGAAGATCCTTCAGCGCGCCCGACCACACACTGTACGGACCCTTGCTGTCGCTCTCCTTAGGAGCCGGATACTAGGGATCCCGGGTAGCCAAAGGGTTATCCTCCGGCCTTAGTGGATCCGGAGATACCCTTCACGACGACACTTCAAGGTCGCCCGCTTCATGAGGCGGGGTGTCGGGGGGGAGGCGTTTCGCTCTCCATCATCTCTGGAAGAAGATCCCCCGAAGACGAACTCTGTCGAGATGGGCTACGATCCGGACTATAATTTATAAGCACTGGTTATTGTCTTCGAAAGTAAGGTAGGATATTTCCACTATTAAAGTACTTTTCGACTACTTACAGCTCGGTAGAGGGCTGATCCCCGCGTGGACATTGTGCGGCAAGAATACCCTCCGAGGCAGGACCCTCTGACGAAGATTTCTTCTCCCGTTTCGAAACCTTAGTTTCCGGATCTTCAGAGGTAGTCCTCTTCCTTCCCCGGAGAGTGAGAATGTCAGATTCTTCCCTTTGGTTGTCCTCCCTCGTGGAGGCGCTCATCCCCCCGGTTGGAATGAGTAGCGAGTGAGGCCCGCTTTCGCCCTCTCTCTTCCCCCCATCATCTTCCTTTGAGGTCACTAGATAAGGCGCCGGCTCGAGCATCTTGTCCAGTACCGGATTGTCCAAGCCCTCAGGAAGGGGGGGCGAACACCTGATCATCATCGCCTTCGCTATCCAGTCCTGGTCAAAGAGCAGCTCTTTAGAATGATGCCATGATAAATAAAAGGACAGCAGGTTCGGCATGGTATTACTTACTTGGGCAGCGGGGCGGTTGCAGCTCAGGCCCACGTCCTCGGTGGTGTCCGGACACTCTATTTGGGATCCGAAGAACGATTTGTACATCTCTTCGTGCGTCATGCCGAGGAAATGCTAGATAGCTCGCGGTCCTTCCAGGTTGAATTCCCACATGCGGAGGGGCCGACGTTTGCAAGGTTGGACTTGACGAACTAGCATAACTTGCACTACCATAACCAGACTGAAATCTCCCTCAAAGAGATCTCGGATACGGCTCTGCAGTATTGGCACATCCTTGGCTGGACCCCAGCTCAGCCCCCTGCTGATCCATGACATCAGTTGTGGTGGGGGGCCCGAGCGAAAGGTGGGGGCAGCTACCCACTTGGCACTTCGGGGAGTTGTGATGTAAAACCACTCCCGTTGCCACAATCCGGACACCTTTGGGAAGGAATCCTCAGGCCATGGAGCGGCGGCGATTTTACTTATTAAAGCACCTCCACATGCTGCATGCTGCCCCTCGATCATCTTCGGCTTCACATCGAAGGTCTTGAGCCACAGGCCGAAGTGAGGAGTAATGCGGAGGAAGGCCTCACATACGACAATAAATGACGAGATGTGAAGAAGGGAATCCGGGGCCAGATCGTGAAAATCCAGCCCGTAATAGAACATAAGACCCCTAACAAAGGGATCCAGAGCGAGGCCTAGTCCTCAGAGGAAGTGGGAGACGAACACAACGCTCTCGTTGGGTTCGGGAGTAGGGACGACCTGCCCTCGAGCGGACAGCCTATGCGAAATTTCGGCGGTCAGATATCTGGCCTCCCTCAACTTCTTGATGTCCTCCTCCGTGACGGAGAAAGGCATCCATCGACCTTGAAGGTTGGATCCGGACATGGTTGAAGGTCTGAAGCACCTGACCTGAGCTTTGGGTGTTAGAACTCAAGGCGGGGGAAGGATTCGATTGAGCGCGGGAGGGAAAAAAGAAAAAGCCTTGTACCCTTTATAAAGAGGGTGAATATCGAGCGTCCTCCTCATGGCCATTTGGGACTTGCCTAAGATCTAGGAGTCATACCAACATGCACGGTTGGGTTACCCACTTTTGTATTGATGAGAATCCCGTGATAAGGGGGATACGATCTCTGCTTTGACAAGACGTGTCAAGAAAACCGCCTCGCGTTATGTGCGGATCTGGTTGAGAAAAACGGTTCAAATAATGACCAGGCAATGGCGTGATGTCATGCTGTCAAAACGTGTCAGCAGATTAGATTTGTGGAAATATTATTCTCTCTACGGTGGTATGTGGAACTTATTTTGCAGGGTCGGACACTGTCCTTGTATTCAAACTCTTCCATGGTGTATTCGGAGGATGAACCCGCCTTGCAATGCTGAAGACAACACTGCGCGCCGGACTCGTCGTCATTGAAGCCTGGTTCGGGGCTACTGAGGGAGTCCTGGATTAGGGGGTCTCCGGACAGCCGAACTATATCCTTTGGTCGGACTGTTGGACTATGAAGATATGAGATTGAAGACTTCGTCCCATGTCCGGATGAGACTCTACCTGGCGTGGAAGGCAAGCTAGGCAATACGGATATGTATATCTCCTCCTTTGTAACCGACCTTGTGTAACCCTAGCCCCCTCCGGTGTCGATATAAACCGGAGGGTTTTAGTCCATAGGACAACATACAATCATACCATAGGCTAGCTTCTAGGGTTTAGCCTCTTTGATCTCGTGGTAGATCAACTCTTGTAATACTCATATCATCAAAAACAATCAAGCAGGACGTAGGGTATTACCTCCATCAAGAGGGCCCAAACCTGGGTAAACATCGTGTCTCCTGCCTCATGTTACCATCCGCCTTAGACGCACAGTTCGGGACCCCCTACCCGAGATCCGTCGGTTTTGACACCGACACTCGGTGACGCGCTCCAACAATGCATCCCGGCCGCACTCCATCAGCCGGCATCGCAGCAGCTCCCGAGCCACCGTGAGTGTGGCCCCCATGTTTGCTTGTTCCCGTCGACTGTGAGGCATCGTTGCCGCAGCGTGGCTTGAGGCCCTTGCGGCCGCCCGCGCTTGTCGTGGAGTGAGGGTGGATGGCGTTTGACCGCGTCGCCCGCGCCCTGCAGCGTTTGGCGGTGCGCGTGCTGCCTGGGGTGCAGGGTTGAGGTCTTCTTGGGCGGACGGCGCCGCCCGGGCCGGCCAAGCTGCCCAACGGTTGGCATTGGTCCTTGGGTTGCCGGACATCGGAACCGCGGGGTGTCGGCAGATCAACTGGCGGAAGAGAAGCTCTGATGCACCACTACCTGGCGCGCCAAATGTCGGATTTCGGGTTCTGGCAAAACCCTTGAGGTTCGAACACTCGGGTGCGCACAAAGATCTCTCCCCCTCTATAGCTCGCCAAAACTATGATCTCACGGCCTAGCTCGGCGAACCCAAAGAACACGAGACACAAGATTTATACTGATTCGGGCCACCGTTGTGGTGTAATACCCTACTCCAGTGTGGTGTGGTGGATTGCCTCTTGGACTAAGGATGAATAGTTACAAGGGAAGAACATCCTCCTGAGGAGAGGTGTTCTTGTGCTTGGTGAGCTTGTGTGGTTGAGGATTCTCTCTCTCTCTCTCTCTCTCTCTCTCTCTCTCTCTCTCTCTCTCTCTCTCTCTCTCTCTCTCTCTCTCTCTAGATGAGCCGATCCCTTTATATGGTGTTGGCTAGTCCTATATATAGAGGCCCGGGTCTTCTTCCCAAATATTAGGCGGGAAGGGATCCCACAACGGACAATTTAAAGGGGCAGCTAGTACAAGCTATCCTAACAAAAGTAGTCTTCGCCTGCCAAAGGCTCTGGTGGTGACGCCGTCTTGGGCTCCACGGTGACCTCCGTCCTGCTGTCTTGCTGGTTTTGGTCTTGTTGCACCGATATGGAAACCTTTGCCTGATGCCTCGGGACTCCTCGTCTGCGTCTACCTCTTTAGCACCAAAGAGGAAACAAGGACACTGCGCACTGGCACCCGCCTGGCGCCCGCCTGGCTCCGGTCGTCATGGCTGGCGTCACAGGAACCTCGCGAGGTGTCCCTTGCCTTGATCTCTCCGCCCCTCGCGAGCCAGCCTGGTGAGGCCGCCCCTGAGGAGGTCTTGCGTCGTCCGCCTCACGAGGCTTGGCCCCTCGCGAGGGTCTTGAGTATTTGCTGGTGAAGATGGGTCATACGGGGCCATTGGTGGAGCCACGCTGCGGGCCGCAAGCAGGCAAGTCTGGGGACCCTCATTCCCAGAACGCCGACATGGTCGTCCGTTGTCTCGCGAGGGACCGGTCGTCTAGCACAGGTCGGACATCCGACATTTCGGCTCGGGTGCGGCGTTGTTGGGTTTCCGGACGATGTCGGACGTCCGGAGGCTCGGTCGTCCGGAGGGCGTCGAACTTCTGATATTTTTTACTGGACATGTTGCACCGGATTTCCGAAGGAGCTCGGTCATCCAACCGCTGGGACTTGTGGGACGTTTAGTAGTTGCCGGTCATCTGGACACTTTAGAGTTCATTGGCTGGGCCTTCTGGCTGGTTGATCATCAGGGCGTCGGACGTCCAGTAAGTACCGATCGTCTGGTGGTTGTAGCTTGCCGGCATCTCCTTCTCTTGCTTATCGCGCTTGGCGTCCTCGTGGTCTTGTCCATTGTTCATAGAAGCCCCATGGCCTTCCTCCAAGTACCTGGTCAAACACAACGTCTCCGCTTGAGGTAGTAGCCATGTCTCGCATGTAGAATGTAAGATCGGAGACGAACGACTTCACCTCGGTTTTGATGGCCCTTGCACGAGCTCCAGTCATTGGTCCACTTGGTGTCTTGGGAGACGAAGGTACGTCCATGGGGATAACCGTAGGATGCCCTGCATCAAGAAACCCCCTCCAATTAGGCCTCCCTCTCCCCTTCCCATGGGGAGAAGGGGGTGCCACCACTATTGGGTCCTTGTGGCCCTACTCCTTCCACCTCTTGGCCTTTTAAGGCACGTTGATAGTTAATTAAATATAAAAGCCTCCTAACTATTATTAGAGCTTTTTATTATTAATTCAACATCTCCGGAAACATCTTCCACCTATATATTATTTATCGGTAATATCCGGTATTGCTCGATAAACTCCGAAACCTTCCAGTGACCCCGAAACACTTTCAATTCCTCTCAAAACTATTTTGAATATTAACAAAACTATTTCATAAATAAATCCTCATTACTCCCATTCTACTAACACTCAGTAGATCGTGATTACCTTAAGCTTGTGACCCTATAGGTTCGGTAAAACATAGACATGAACAAAACTCCTTTGTTCAATGACCGATAACGGAACCGTGGACGTCTATATCTGTCCCTATGAGTACATGAATGACATTTAAGTGAACCTTTGGTTATTATGTGCTATTCCCTTTGCTTCGCGATACTTCACAAAACCCGAGGTGCGATGTACCAGTATCCTCTTGAGTCATACACATGCTCACTATACCGTTCTCGTTATCGGTTTTTGTTCTTCTTTCTCGTTGATATATTCCAGCATCCCCGTGATGTAGTCACCTGCGTCTGACCAGACGATGACAGATGTCATCACACCAAGAGGGCCCTAAGAATATCTCTCCATCGCCGGAAGAGCAAATCCCACTCTCGAGCTATCTAGTCCATTATCAAACTTTTCGATGAACCTGTAAGTTGTTAGTTATGATCACGTGTTACAGACGATGTTTGAGCAACCACAAAGTCCACCGTACGGTAAAAAGTGACTACAATACTCTCATAGTCTATGGAACTAAAACACATGTTAACACTCTGTGTTATAACAATTGGTTTCAGACGATATTATCTCAAAGTATAATAAACAAGTTTGGGTCGATTCAATATGATCGTTCTTCTAACGTCATACACTCAATGTTGTTTTGGGACTATAGTTACACTTCAAGGGATCCTAAGATCAGGAAAACATGATCATCAACAACACTTGAGCCACTCTTAGAGGGAAGACTAGGAACCTAATTTTACCGTTTATCATTCCACGCGTGCATATGAGTTTTCCACTAAATCGCACATTCTAGGATCATAGCAGTTATAACATAGAATATAAACTCTTAATTATGAATATAGAAATATAATAATACAATATTATTGCCTCTAGAGCATATTTCCAACACTACCCACCACCACCACAAAAATTTCTTGATCATCGCATTAAGGGTTTGCACAAACCTCTAGGAAGCTTAAAAATGACAAAGGGAATATATGCACTACTTGGTAAAATGGACTTGATCAACACTTCTTTCCCTGCCAAAGACATAGTTTCCTAGATCCACCATGTACCTTGTCCCGTAAGCAGTCCTTGATATATTTAAATGCACCATTCTTATAACCCAACATCCAACATCATGCCCAGGTACTTCTCATTCAAGGATTCATTAGCACCATGAAATATACCTTTCACCTCCTCCCTAACGCCAACGGGACATCTTTTGCTGAAGAAAATAGATGATTTCTCACAACTTATGCGTTGACATGGAGCATGGAAATATATATCAAATATTTTGTTAACATCCACTATCCCCACAACATTTGCTTAGAAAAATAACAGGTTGTCATTTGCAAACAATAAATGGTTAACTAGTCGAGTTTGCGTCTCCACCCAAATACCACCCAGATTATATTACTCGACACTGAATTTTAAGAGGCATGGTAGGACCTCTGCTACTAACAAGAAAATGGATCATGAAATAGGGGCCCCTGACGGATACCATGAGAAGGTCTAAATTCATGAAGCTTCTTTCCATTGAACAAAACTGAGAATTTCACTGATCTAACCAACCTCGTCACAATAGACACCCACCGCTCATTGAAACCCAACTTGAGCATAATGGACTCCAAATAGTTCTACTCCACTCTGGCATAGGCTTCAACATGTCAAGCTTAAGAGCATTGTTGGTTATTTTTAACTTTATTTTTCATCATAAAATGCAAACACTCGTATGCATAAATTAAGTTGGCCTGCGACAAAGGCTTAGTGTAAGACCGGGCGTGCACTCGCGTTAGGCATCACTATAAATGGGCCAACCCATGTAGCTTCCAGGTTAGCACGTGTCCCCCTGTTTTTTTATCTGTTTGTCTTTTTTCGTTCTTATTTTTGAAAATATTGTAAATAAATATATACCAAAAGATAGCATTAACAAAAAAATTCAAAACTATGAATTTTAAAAAATGTTAACACAATGTAAAACATCTGTTAGCTTAATTCAGAAAAAATGTTTGTGATGTTTAAAATATGTTCACGCGTAAAAAATTATGTAAAATTTTTAAAAACAAATTTATACAATGTAAAAAGTATTTGTGTAATTCAAAAAATGTTTTGTACCATTCAATAAAAATGTACATTACATTTTAAAAAATGCTCACGCATTTCAAAAATATGTTCATGACATTTAAAAAATATATTTATATAATCTACAAAAAGTTTCCCAAAGGTTAAAAATTGTTTCATATCATTCAAAAAATGTTTCACCATGTATTTTATAAATGTTAAAATATATTAAAAACAAGTGTTTGAAACAGTGTTAACCATATATTTGAAAAATGTTAGATGTGTATAAAAAATGTTTTATATGTATACAAAAAATGTACAATATGTATGAAAAATTAAACACCAAAAACATGTACTTGAAATAAACTGTTGATCTTGTATTTGAAAAATATTAAACGTCAATAAAAATATTCCTAATGTATACCATACATGTAAAATGTGTATAAAAAATGTAGAAATTTGTTTAAAAAGGAAAGGAAAAAAGAAAGGAAAAAATGTTCACGTAGTTTAAAAAAACTTTATTGCCATTACAAATGTTCAACATGTATTTTGCAAAAGGTTTAACATTTATTCAAAAAAATGTCCAAACATATACTTAAAAAATGTTCGCCATGTGTTTAATAAATGGTCAAGGTGTATCAAAAAAATATTTCACGTGTACACTATAAATAGATTGTGTAAAAATAGACATGCATAGAAAAAAGAAAAAAAGGAAAAGAAATAAAACACCATAGAACCCGGTGAAGAAAACGCCAACAAACTAAAGATAGCTGACGAAGAAACAAAGAAAAGTAGAAACAATTAAGAAAACCAAGGAAAACCGGTGAAGAAACGAAGCAAAAGCAAGAAAAAAGAACACACAAAAATGGTGAAGAAATGATGTTAAACAGAAAAACCTAAGAAAAACGGGGAAATTCGGTGAATAAACAAAGGAAAACAAAGAAAATCAAAGTAAAATGACGAAAAAAAGGAAAGGCAAAGAAAACCATGCAAAAAAAGTGGAAACAGAAGAAAAAAAAAACCTGCTATAGGATAAAAAAACATGCTATACTACTGGGCTGGCCGACGACCCCGATTACAGTTCAGGTCGGGCAGGCCGTAGGTTGGTGTCCAGCCTATCAACGTACGTTGTGCAGCCCTCTGTTTGATGTCCAGTTCATTTATGCGTTCATCAACCCCTCAAAAAAAAATTATGCGTTCATCAGATTCTCGAAAAAAAATATGAGTTCATCACAGCATCCATGAAATCATATATTGTACCCCTAAAAAATGAAATCATATATTGTTCTAGGGCATTTATTTCCTGTAATTTTATTCACGAGTTTAGGAGTCCAAATGTCGAAGCTCACAACCTCACGAAGCATGCACTTTCATTAGAGAAACAGCTGGAACATATACATTGATAGGCTCAGTTGGCCGTCATATTTGGTTAGCCCAACCCAACAATCTCTTTTTCATCCATGTAAACATTGTGACGGGTTAATAAAAGCTTGGCGAGTTTGCCTCAATTTATTTTTATGCGATCATCACACCAGCCAACCCCTGCTTTCACTCTACACGTAAACAGAAAGCAGCCTGCTGAGGAGGAATCCATGACCGAAATACAGTTTCGTCACCTTCGCATCTGCAACCTCACGTGCACAAAACCTAAACATCTCCTGTGGTTTTACAGTTCAGAGTTGAGTGCACTGAGCAGGACTGTAAGCTGGCTTGTAATAATATACAGTAGTAAAAGCTCTTGGTTCTAAAGAAAAGAAGCATCTTAACAGGCTTCAGATTCGATATCAAAAGAGAAACAGCTGGACCATATACAATAGTTATCCATCTCCGTCCCTGATGTTCGTGTTCAGCTTCACTTTCTCCATCCATGCAGCCAAGATGGAAGTTTAATATATGGACAGAGCTCTGAACTCTCAAGATACCACCTACGGAACAGTCCACACGTGTTGGTCCCTTGGTCTCGCACTCGCCCTGCAGCCCAGGCCTGCGACGCCGTAGAACAAAAAGAACCACTCCACTGTCCACACACAAGAGGTGTCCTGGAGATAGGCGTTATATTCCTTCACATCTTTCTTTACCAAAAACAAAAAGCGCCCTGATTCCTCCAGCTCCTTCGCTTATTCCTTCTCCCGGGAGCTCAGAGAGGGAGAAAGAAAGAGAAAGCATACGATTCCAAGCACTTACTTAACAAGCAACAACTGAATGTAATGTGCGCAAAGATAAAGTTCTCCTCCACACCCCCTTTCACCGGATTCAGCACAAAAGATAAAGCGATGGCCACAAAGTGTTCATTCCATGAAGTGCACAGCAGTTTTAGTTTATGCTCCTCATGACCAGCCATCATTGCTCACCATGCCCAGCTGATGCTCGACGAATCTAGCAGCGACTTGGAGAAACAGATAAGCACCAGCATGCCGCAGTTGAACCGGAGCCAAGGTACATATATCATATCGTGGGTCGGTACCATTTGCTTCCCTCAATATATAAGTGAACAGAAAAGACTTATAATTGGTAAGCACATGGATTCCCTCAACTACTCTGGAGAAGACTGGTTGATCCAGATAACAGCAACCTAAATATACAAATAGCAAGCTATAAAGAACAACAAGGGATGATTCTACTTGATTTACTATATATGAACAATTTTGTAAACTTCACGTCAATTTTTCCACCAAAAACAAGAGGGGGGCATCCTGCATCTGTGATTTGCAGAATAGCTTGAACATCAACTTGATTGCAGAGCAAATGAAAGGGTCAGATGACCACATGTTATATTAAAGTCTCACCAATTAGAGTGAACTTAAATTATTATTATTGAACTGTACCGACTACTCTCTCCATAACGAGAACTTTGTTCCCAAATTACAGAGGAGTATTCTGCACAACTTTTACTTTATGCCGGTTGAACCTATCTATAACTGAACTTGATGCATTTTCTATCAAAGCATGGAGAAGACAAATGATGGAAGTGAGACTATAAGAAAACAGTCAGCTGTACAAGGACGTATGTAAAGGAAAGGCAACATAGAGCACTAAAATCAAGAAGCTAAATCATAAATTTCAAGCTTACTTTATGTGCCTTATGAACGCAATCAAACTCAGAAGACCGTTTCACACGCATGCACATCTGATCAGATTCGCCTATCCACTTTAATTTTTCCTGATAGCTGAACAAGTAAAAAACTTACCAGAGGAGACAAAAGGGAACCATATGCTTATTCCATACTTTGCTTTTGTGCAGTCCCAAGAAAAGCATCTGTAATAGAATGAGTTCCTTCTTCGCTTTATTTGCAGGCAAAACTTCATCTAATTCTTCTTCTAGATGCATTCAGTCAATAAGAAATTTAGCAACCCCGTTCTCATATGAACCAATAAATATATGCCATAATAAACTGTATATCATGTTTGAGTATGCTGAAAATACATAAAGCAATACCATATGTGATTATGAAAATGCAGAATCATAACCATAAACCAATGCTGACCAAGTACAGATGCCCACAATGTAAGTGCAGTGGACAGTGGAATTAGTTCTAAGCAAGCAAGATGTAATCCAGGAATCAAGTAAACACAAAACTACAGCCACCGCCTAAAAGTTGTCCAGAGAACAAGGTTCCCTCCTTTTCCTATAAGGCTGATAAATAACATGACCACCCCTAGTTTCCTCCCCTTTCATGTGTGCCAAGTGAAAGCAATACAAACCATATTTGATAGTGCAGAATGAGAATGCAGGAGTGTTCTGGGAATTGACAAATAAAAAGATTTGTGCGCATAGGGTCCACAGGTACCTAAAGGAATAAGGATAATATCTCTTTTCAGTTGCTGTGAAGATTGGGTCAGGCTCAAGTGTTTCTTCCAACGATTCGAAATTCTTTCCTCGGTTGCCTGCCTTATAAGACTGGTGGTACCTGCATAAGATCTTGATATGAGTAGTCGTAGAGGCGTACTTGTTTAGAGCATAGGTCATCTCACTCTCAGCAAATAGAACTTCAAGGTTTGATGAACAACCCCTGATTACCAGAAATAGAGAGCTCATACAGCTGCAATAGACAGTTCCTACAAGGATTGTGCAGTCACAAGCATACATCACTACTAACAGGAACTGAAAGAGGTACAAGTCTATGAGATGTGTCTAGTGTCATGCATGTGAAGTTTAGTTTTGCTCAATATATTGCTATCTATCCTAACCTGCAATATGTTCATGTCAGATGTATCATCATCAACAACAGCTCCAGAGCCACAACCAGCTCTTAGCTTCTAGGCAGACTTTCCCTTCAGAGAGGCACTTACTTTTGCAAGGAGGAATTATTCCAGGAGAGTCAGGGCTTATACTCTCAACTGATGCTAAACCCAGGTTAAAATGGACCCCTGAGCTACATGATCGTTTCGTGGAGGCAGTAAATCAACTCGGCGGACCAGACAGTAAGTATGCATTGAAACAGTTTTGCCATAGAAGCAACTGTAATGATGCTAACATCTAAACACTTCAATTTCCGGCAGAAGCCACCCCAAAAACCATTATGAGGCTCATGGGTGTCCCTGGACTAACATTATATCATCTTAAGAGCCACCTCCAGGTATCCATAGCATTTTAATACAGTGTTTTCTCTTCTTTTTTACAGAAAAAATATATCATAATTTTCCGCATACATTTCTTCAAGCAAGATACTAAATTGTTTTGTCTTTCACCTAGAAATACAGACTAAGCAAAAATCTCCATGTTCAAGCCAATGTCGGAAATTCAAGAACTGGTAAGTATAGCGCAATCATGTTATGAGCCTATCATTAAGATTGATGTTGAGCGTTTTTCTTTTCCATTCACCAGCCGCAGGATGCACCATAGCAACAGAGAAACAATCTGAAGGAAATGGATCGCCAGTCGGCCACCACCTTAATACACAGACAAACAAGTAAGACAGAAATGAATCTATTCTTGTGCATGTTTACAGAAGGTAATAACTTGCTATCTTATCAGATCAATGCACATAGGTGAAGCCCTACAGATGCAAATTGAAGTGCAGCGACGGCTACATGAACAACTGGAGGTACAAAAGCAGCATAATATAAACTATATTACTTACAAGAGTCACTTTTACATCCCTTTGCATAGATATGAGCTATACCTGACTAATGCATTTCATGGATTACTTCTTGCTAGTACTATAAGTCCATTATGGCTGACCATCCAATAAATGTAGGATACATATATATATTATCGAGAAACTATACACTAGAGACAGGAAAAAAATAGCTACAAGAGCACCGCGGATATATACAACTACATACAGGAAATTCAACAAAAAATTATGGACGATGGAAGCAAAGAGCACCATGAAGCAAGACCAACTTATCTTTCTTTTTTTGAGCCTCAGACCAACTTATCTTAACCATCATTTGGTATTTAGTATTTTATTAGAAGTAAACTTCAAAGGTTGTGCTAATATCATTTTTTAAAATACCGATATTTTCTTCTTGATATGTAGAGTAATGAAAGAGCATGTAAGAAAAATCAGAAAAATTGTGATTAACTGTAAATCCTTAAGGCAACACTTTCTGTATATTCCGGTGTGAAAATATTGGAGCTGTGCTCCTTTGCACTGCATGCACATGGTCTTTCTATGTAAAATAATGTTTATATAAGGTAGAAGTTCACCACAGCTTTAATTCTCCCAAAGAGAAGAAATAAATGGCACGTTGCTAAAATAGTGATGGTCTGGTATCTAATGCGTAACGAATTAATGATGCCCTTCAACAGGTGCAAAGACACCTGCAACTCCGGATTGAAGCACAAGGGAAGTACCTACAATCAGTGTTGGAAAAGGCACACGAGACACTTGCAAAGCAGAATACAGGCTCGGGTGGTCTAGAAACTGCAAAGATGCAACTATCAGAATTGGTCTCAAAAGTATCAACAGAATGCTTCCATAATGCTTTTACAAGCTTTGAGGAGATTGAGGGATCACAGATGC
Organism: Triticum aestivum; assembly: GCF_018294505.1. Taxonomy (NCBI): domain Eukaryota; kingdom Viridiplantae; phylum Streptophyta; class Magnoliopsida; order Poales; family Poaceae; genus Triticum; species Triticum aestivum. The sequence goes on from NC_057803.1 coordinate 170,310,715, forward strand.
TACGAAGGCAGACCATGCAGCTTGGTGATGGATCAGTTGACAGCTGCTTAACTGCATGCGAGGGCTCACAAAAGGATCAAGATATCCTGTCAATGAGCCTTTCTGCTCAAAAAGGAAAGGAGATTGGAGGCATGGCATTCGATCTGCAAATGAAAGAAAGAGGACACGAAGATTTGTTTCTCAACAAGCTAAGCAGAAGGCCTCCAAACCACCATGAAGGACACGAGAGGAGAGACAGCTTGAGTATGACATACCAGGCAACGAAATTGGATTTAAACATGAATGACACAAATAATGGAACTCAGAATAGCAAGAAATTCGATTTAAATGGGTTCAGCTGGAGCTAGGAAACACACAAGACAAGAGTGCCAATTTCATAGTAGTGAGGTTATGTGAAACATAATGGTTCTTCCATTGACATGCATCCCACTGGAAGACCTGGAAAATCTTTGCTGTCAGCCATCGCAGTTCACCGAAATAAGTGATGGAAATTGACAATAAGATGCTTCTTGCAAGCCACATAAGTAGGCCGTGTAGATTCCAGAGAAAGTATTCGAGAACTATGTTCGTTCTCCTTTATTATATGCTTTGCTGTGATTCTGTACCATAGAAATACCACGAATTTTGTTGCAACCCCATGCCCAGGATGATTTGCATTGGATTGGTAATGCTAATTAAGGAACTTATCTTTTGCCTATTTTTTCTCACATCGGCAATACGTCATGCAAAGGCTGTATGCGCGTCAAGCCATCAATAGACCGGAGAAATCCTCTCCTACTTTACCTAGAATGATACAAGTAATAAATAATGTGCCATTGCCTGACCCTGCTCACATCTAATGGATCTGCAAGACTACAACCCATACATATATAATGAAAAAAAGGTTAAATCCCTACACGGCTACACCATCCGTGCGCCGGTCCAGTCTTGATCAGTAAAATACTGCGAGGGACTTGATCATCTATTTGCAATCAAGAATAATCGTTTGCACCGGCTACGAGCTAGTGGCAACCGGCGACGCACAAATCCAAGCTGCAGACGCTGAAACAACGGCTCCAGTTGCTTCCAGGAGTCACGGAATCCATGAATAGCCCAACAAATCGCAGTGCTCCATACGCGTAAGGGGAACGGGGGGGGGGGGGGGGGGGGCATTTAGCGCATACCGGCCATAGTTGAACGCCGCTTCTTCCCCTCTCAAACTCCTCCTGGAAATTATCCCGGTGCCAGAAATAACTGGAGAAGGTGAAAAAATGGGACCTATCTATCTCCATCTGCATCCATTTCAGAAACCCAAACAAATTGATTTGGAGCTCGCCGCGGAGGTTGATGCGCACGGTGGTTCATCGCGGAGGAGGGTTTGGCTTCACCGGTGGTGAAGACGGCGATGCGAAGAATGTGGGCCTGATTGCTAGTCATCTCTTTCCCCTGGCAATGAGCCCACAATAGCTTCTCCTCAGGCCCTCAGGTTATCCTGTAAGGCACGGGGCGAGATGGGCCGCCCCAGGTGCGCTGGAGGCCACAGACTCGTTTTTTTTTGTTTTTCTTTTCTTTTTTGCTTCCTTTGATTTACTTTTATTTACAGTACTTCCAAACATTCTAAATCAAATATATTACGTATTACCGAAAACAAAATCAAATATATTACACAAAACAATTTACATAAAACATCTGAATAAAAATATTAACCAAGCGTTTAAAAAATGTGAAATATGTATACAGAAAATGTTTCTAGTGTATACAAAAAATATAGAATGTGTGTGAAAAAAAGTTGATCATGTATTTAAAAAATTAATAAACCTTTGAATTGTTCTAAAAAATCATTTGAAAAAATTTAATCAAGAATTTTAAAATATTAAATGTGAATGGAAAAAATGTGAAAATTTATTCATAAAAATATTGAATATTTATTAAAAAATGTTGAACATTTATTCAAAAACTATTCAGAAAATGTTACATTTTTAAAACTGTTAATCAAGCATATGCAAAATGTTAAAGTGTATAGAAAAAATGTTGACAATGTATAAAAAAATTAATCTTGTAATTAAATTTTTTGATCAAGCATTTGTAAAAAGTGTTAAATGTGTATAAATGTTGATCATGTATTAAAAAATTTAATCTTGTATTTGAAAAATATTATCCAAAGCATTTGGAAAATGTTAAAATATGTATGAAAATATTGAACATGTATTAAAAAATAATATTTTATTTTAAAAAGCTAAAATATGTGTAGAGAAAATGTTGACCATGTACTAAAAAATATTAGACTTGTATTTAAAAAATGGTTAACATGTATTAGAAAAAAGTTCTTGACGTATACAATATATGTAGTATGAAAAAAAAATATTAGACATGTGTTGAAAGAAAAGATGATGAGAACTGAGAAAGAAACATAAAGAAAACCAAGAAACAGCAAAAGCAAACTGAAGCATAAAGAAGAAAATCGGTTAAAAACAAAGAAAATAGGAAACTGAAGAAAACTAATAAAGAAACAAAGAAAATCGGAGAAGAAACAAATAATGAAAAAGGAAAGCAAAACCGCACCAAATACAACCAGCGAACGGAAAAAACCCGCAGCAAATACAACAAGCGAACGACCAAACGCGCAACCAGCGAATGCGTGCTCAAAGACTAGGCCCGCAGGAAAGTCTTCAGCGAGACGGAATGTAGCCTCGCTATTAGCAAGATAAAAGAAGAAAATCAATTAAAAACAAAGAAAATAGGAAACTGAAGAAAACTAATAAAGAAACAAAGAAAATCGGAGAAGAAACAAATAATGAAAAAGGAAAGCAAAACCGCACCAAATACAACCAGCGAACGGAAAAAACCCGCAGCAAATACAACAAGCGAACGAACGAACGCGCAACCAGCGAATGCGTGCTCAAAGACTGGGCCCGCAGGAAAGTCTTCAGCGAGACGGAATGTACCCTCGCTATTAGCAAGATACTAGTAAGAATGCACATACAATGCACGTCTCAAACGTAAAACAGGTGAATTCACATAATATAAAAAAAATAAACGTTTTTAAAAATATAAATCAAATGGATACACGATGTTTGATGTCGCTCAAATTGTATTTTCAAAAGCAAGACACAATAGTGGTTATGTTGCTGCATAGAGTAATAGCAGGAAAATATTTTCATTCAAATAAAATCAGCAATTATTTATTAATGCAGTAATATAGGCATGTAGTATAGTCTTCTCTTCGAGTGTAGGCAGGAAAAGAAAGTATAAACTGCCTTACGGTGTAATTATATTATTCAAGATGCTTAATTCTCAAATTTTATTTTATTCTACTAATCTGCATAGCAAAATATATATTTGTACTAATTTGGATCAAATTATATATACTTTTTGGTTGTGTGGACTGCCAAAATTATATAGCTACCTACTATGGATAATAGGAAATAGAAGATGATATATAAGGTAATTCTAATCAAGGGGATGGCGTTACCTCTTGATACGGTCTAGTTTAATGCATATGGTGGTACGAAGTAAAGCCCAAGGAAGCCGACATGAACATGAAAAGTAATCATGAAAAATAGACTCTGCATCTTGACTTTTTCAGTATCCCTCTTGATCCTACTTTGTAAGACAAGATTGCTGCATTCTTATGTACGTGCCATATATAATTACACATTTTCAGTACAGCAATCGGCAACCTAAGATAATCCAAAATCTATAATTCTAGATTGCTTGAAGCCCCATGATTCTTATTTAATATGTAATGCACGTGCACCCACTGAACAGACACTTTGTCGGCGTGGGTGCTGCGAACGGAGCTGAAGTCAACGCGGATGTCGATGGTTGCCGGAGAGCATGCTCTGGACGTGGATGGAGTCGTCGCAGTAGCGGCAGAAGAGCGCCTGGCCTCCAAACAGAAGACGATGGCGGCGATAGCACGTGTGTTCCCGGAGGAAGATGAAGCTCCTTGCGCTTCCCCCATCGTGGCTAGCATGTATGATGGCGGCAAGCGGCTCGCGATTAGCTTCCTAATAGGATGAATGCGTCCGAGATAAGTTTTTTAATAGGATGGATTTGTCTGAGATTAGTTTCCTAATAGGATGGATGCACTCTGATTTAGTTTCCTAGAATAGGATGCACCCGTGATTATTAGTTTCCTAATTGCTCAGATGTGGAGTTTCATATTTTCCTCCACAGTGGAGTACGGTCAGTCAATATAAATTGCTAAGTGCACACATAAAATGGTTTAGATTAAGGCTAACCATTAGATTGATTTTAGTGGGCCTAATCGTGCGGTGGTATTGGATCTGTGTATGCTTTATGGGGTGTGCTTAAAAAAGTTCTTATTTGATTGTTTAATAGTAATATAGATGAATCTTCTTCCTAAAAACCCCTAAAAGAAAGATCTTCCTCTTAAAAAAAGAGAGCAAAGATATAGATCTGGCGCACTTGGCCCGTAACATATACGCTGCTGCAATGCATCGCCGTGTGTAAACTGAAAATCCCTGCATTCTCAAAAAAAAAAAAAACTGAAAACCCGTTGCAATTTGCGAGTGAGTATTCAAAGTCAACAGAGATCCTCGCTTTCACGGAAGAATTTGGCTGCCTAATTCGGCACTCTCGACACTGATGACTAACTAGCTTAATTATATCAAATGGTACTTTTCATTAGGGTACTCTCAGCTTTGTTTTATTATATTTATTTACGCTGTTATTAGTCTATACATCAGCTTCCGTTATCTTAAGCTCCAACCTCCTGCTTTTTAATACTCATCCGTAAAGAAATATAAGTGTATTTAGGTCAGTACTTTAGACAGAGGGAGTACTAGTTAGAGCATGTACAATGATAGCATATGGATACATATGCCCCATGATAAAAAGTAATTTGAGGTATTTACATTTATTTTTTATCCAATGTAAGCTATCATTAATGGGCCTCATTGAGAAATAGAAAATAAAGATTCTAGTACACATGTATCTCTATTTTTCACTTCAATCTTTTTAGCTTTTGTCACCGGACCACACTTTTTTCTTCAAGCACCTGCCTCCTGAAGAGGATCTCGCTTTCCTATCCGAACCTATTTTACGTCATATCCAATCCTACATGGCATGCGAGACATCACCTTAAAGCTATGCATTGTACATGCCCTTAGCAGCATAGTAATCAACCGCTCAAGTCGTAAAGTAAGCTTTAACCATGTTTTCACTGGCTACTGAGTTATATGCACCCTCTCCGGGTGATGACATCACCGAGGGATTTTTCGATGGCAAGTTGTGTGCTCCTTTTTCCTGCACATGCTCCATCGCCTCCTCCTTTACACTTTCACTACTTCGTCCTTGTCCTCGAAAAAAAAGGGAACTTTTGGCATTTAGATTAGGACATGCGCCTACCTTGTCTTCCTTGTAGAAAAAACTTGCTTGTCTGTCACGTAAGACCCAAGCCGTTCCTAGCTTTCTTTGAGCGTGTGCACATTGCCGTTTCTAGTGTATTCGCTTGGACATTGGTAGCAGGGCGCGTGGAATTGAATCACTCAAAGTACTGGGAGTACCCAGTACTTGAAGCTTGTTCAATCTCTACCGCTAGTTCTAATCAGGTAATAACAGCGATAAGCTACTCTCTCTGTAAGCAAATATAAAAGTGTTTTGATCATTATTGATTGTAGTGATTTAAACACTCAAGTAGTAATTTAAATACTCCTATATTTTTTTACGGAGGCAGTAAAAAAAAGATAGTAACCACAAGAGTATGTATTGTACACGAAGTTAAAAGTTAATTCAACGAGCGAACTCAGGGTTTGTTTGGTTCCAATAAGTCACCTGACTTATAAGTCAGGTGACTTAAAGACAGTGACTTATAAGTCACGCCTGTTTGGTTGTCACCTGATTTATAAGTCACCTGACCACACCTTCTCATCTTATTTTTTTTATATGTAAAGATGATGAAACCCACGCAAAAGGAGGTGACTTATAAGTTTTAAGTTGGGGTGAAGCAACTTATAAATTATAAGTTAGAGTGACTTATAAGTTGAGTCTGTTTGACAAAATAAGTCATTTTTTATTTTTTTTATTTATAAATTACTGACTTATTTAAAATCAAACAGGCCCTCAATGTTAGGCAGGTTGAAGAAACAACAGCTAGCTGGTGCATACCTGTACCTGAACAGCCCGAAGGCGCGCCCTACTAGTACCACTATTCAAAGCAACACAAATTGACTATCTTGGCAGAGAAATGCTTTTCGTCTACTGCCCGTGTCCAGGGCAGGGCAGGTAGATGCCAAACAAAATTTGGCAAGACGAGGAGACGAAGGAAAGCGCCGGCCGATGGAAAAGCGAGCGGAACATGACACCCGACCGACATCTCGCCACCTTGGTTCAGGCTTGAGAGAGAGAGAGAGAGAGTAAGCAGTACTGGATCCAAAGCAAAGCCAGCTCCAAAGCCGTGTATCGACCCGCAGAATTGCACGAAACGACTCAAAACCGTGTAGCTTTTTCGGGGGAAATCACAAGGGACGAACCGATCGACGCGCTTTTCTTGCCGATAGGCCACAAGGGGCGGTGGAAGGGGGCAGCGGCAGCTGCCGCCGGCCGGAGTCGGAGCCGACCGGTTTGAGGCGCGGGCGACACGTTTGGGCACAGCTACTACGTCGGCACGACCTGCCGCGCGTATGGAGATTCACCGGCCTGCATGTTCGTTTTATTCTGATGCCCTGCTCTGCGATCTGCGGCAATGTTCAATGCATCACCCGTTCGTTGTTAGTCCCATGTTATGCTGGACTTGCCCGGAAAAAAATGCCGGACTTAAATTAATTATGTCTGATGCATGTGGGTCCATGTGCAATATGCACGTCATAGCTAGGTGGGATGGTATAAACACCATTCCGAATGACTTGTCTTAAATTTCTCTAAATACGAATATATCTAAACATATTTTAGTTTTAGATACATCTGTATCTAGACAAATTTAAGACAAATAATTTAAGACGGAGGTAAATATTTTAGCAACTGATAATTTCTTTTTTTGCGAAAAGGATGAGATCTATTACAAAAATCCATCAACAATACAAAGCATCTCAAACATAATAGAAATTACATTAAGATTTTGATTTCATTCTCATATTCAAATTTCAGAAACAAAATCTCATTTAAATATAATGTAACCAATTACCGTAGCAACGCGCGGAGCATCATCTAGTTGACTCTAAGTTTTAGGAGTCCTATTTCTACGAATAACATAAGCCTAAATGTCAATATCATTTGTTTTTGAAGCTGTCACATTTGGTGTAAAATTTCTATGTGGGCAGTCAGCTTATGAAACACAGCCATAGTGTGAGTAGTTTTACAATCAGTATGGGTTGACATGGAATACCAAATAGCTGGGTTGACATGGAATACCAAATAGCTACTCACTGACTCTTCCTCTCATGATCAAATTGGTGCAGTCCCTTGTGAATTATAGATATCACAAAAAACAAGGCCCGGTCGTGCAGAAATGATATACTTCTATTGTTTTTTATCAGCTGGGATTTTCTATTTAATTGACCAGGCAATTCTATTTGACAGATCATGCATGATCTGTTGGGAAACATAGCATGCAATTTTAAAAAAATTCATACGATCAAGATCTATCTAGGAGATGCGTAGCAACTAGACAGGAAGAGTGTGTCTACGTACCCTCGTAGACCGAAAGCGAAAGCGTTAGGTTAACGCGGTTGATGTAGTCGAACGTCTTCACGATCCAACCGATCCAAGTACCGAACGTACGACACCTCCGTGTTCAGCACACGTTCAGCACGATGACGTCCCTCGAGCTCTTGATCCAGTAGAGGGTCGAGGAAGAGTTCCGTCAGCACGACGGCGTGGCGACGGTGTTGGTGATGTGATCCACGCAAGGCTTCGCCTAAGCACTACGACAATATGGCCGAGGTGGTAAACTGTGGAAGGGGCACCGCACACGGCTAGGGACAATTGATGTGCCTTTGGGGTGCACCCCCTGTTGGGGAACGCAGTAATTTCAAAAAAAATCCTACGCACACGCAAGATCATAGTGATGCATAGCAACGAGAGGGGAGAGTATCGTCTACGTACCCTCGTAGACCATAAGCGGAAGCGTTATGACAACGCGGTTGATGTAGTCGTACGTCTTCATGATCGACCGATCTAGTACCAAAGATACGATACCTCCGCGATCTGCACACGTTCGGCTCGGTGACGTCCCACGAACTCACGATCCGGTAGAGCTTCGAGGGAGAGCTTCGTCAGCACGACGGCGTGATGACAATGGTGATGTTGCTACCGGAACGGGGCTTCGCCTAAGCACCGCTACGATATTACCGAGGTGGATTATGGTGGAGGGGGGCACCGCACACGGCTAAAGATCAATGATCAACTTGTGTGTCTATGAGGTGGCCCCCTCCTCCGTATATAAAGGAGTGGAGGAGGGGAAGGGGGCCGGCCTCCTAGGCGCGCCCCAAGGGGAGTCCTACTCCCATCGGAAGTAGGATCCCCCCTTGCCTTGTGGGATTTAGGAAAGAAGGAAGGAGGAGGAGGGAGGAGGAAGGAAAGGGGGGCCGCCCCCCTCCCAATTCGGATTGGGCTTGGGGGGCGCGCCCCCTCCTTTGCTCCTTTCCCCTCGCTCCCACTAAGGCCCAATAAGGTCCATATACCTTCCGGGGGTTCCGGTAACCTCCCGGTGCTCCGGTATACTCCCGTTGTTGCCCGGAAACATTCCGATGTCCAAACATAGGCTTCCAATATATCGATATTTACGTCTGGACCATTTCGAGACTCCTCGTCATGTCCGTGATCAAATCCGGGACTCCAAACTACCTTCGGTACATCAAAACACATAAACTCATAATACCGATCGTCACCGAACGTTAAGTGTGCGGACCCTACGGGTTCGAGAACTATGTAGACATGACCGAGACATGTCTCCGGTCAATAACCAATAGCGGAACCTGGATGCTCATATTGGTTCCTACATATTCTACGAAGATCTTTATCGGTCAAACGGCATAACGGTATATGTTGTTCCCTTTGTCATCGGAATGTTACTTGCCCGAGATTCCATCGTCGGTATCTCAATACCCAGTTCAATCTCGTTACCGGCAAGTCTCTTTACTCGTTCTGTAATGCTACATCCCGTAACTAACTCATTAGCTACATTTCTTGCAAGGCTTATAGTGATGTACATTACCGAGAGGGCCCAGAGATACCTCTGCGACAATCGGAGTGACAAATCCTAATCTTGATACATGCCAACTCAACAAACACCATCGGAGACACCTGTAGAGCACCTTTATAATCACTCAGTTACGTTGTGACGTTTGGTAGCACACAAAGTGTTCCTTCGGTATTCGAGAGTTGCATGATCTCAATCATAGGAACATGTATAGTTATGGAGAAAGCAATAGCAACAAACTAAACGATCATCGTGCTAAGCTAACGGATGGGTCAAGTCAATCACATCATTCCATAATGATGTGATCCCGTTAATCAAATGACAACTCATGTCTATGGTTAGGAAACATAACCATCATTGATTCAACGAGCTAGTCAAGTAGAGGCAAACTAGTGACACTCTGTTTGTCTATGTATTCACACATGTACTAAGTTTCCGGTTAATACAATTCTAGCATGAATAATAAACATTTATCATGATATAAGGAAATATAAATTACAACTTTATTATTGCCTCTAGGGCATATTTCCTTCACCCCCCCCCCGCCCGCCCCCATACATAAAGGCGGAGAGGGAGGAGGCCGACGGCCTTGAGGGGGCGCGACAAGGGGGAGCCCAACTAGGATTCCCAATCCTAGTTGGACTCCCTTTCCTATTCCAAGAGGGGGAAAGAGGGAAGGAGAGGGAGAGGGGGAGGAAAGAGGAGGCCGCGCCCCCTCCCCCTAGCCCAATTCGAACTCCCTTGGGGGGGAGGGGCGCGCGCCACCCTGTGGGCTGCCCTCTCCTACTCCCTTATAGCCCATTAAGACCCATAACTTCCGGGGGGGTTCTGGTAACCCCTCGGTTCCCCGAAAAATATCTGAAACGTCCCGAAACCTTTCTGGTGTCCGAATACCTTTGTCTAATATATCAATCTTTACCTCTCGACCATTTCGAGTCTCCTCGTCATGTCAGTGATCTCATCCGGGACTCCGAACAAACTTCTGTCACCAAAACACATAACTCATAATACAAATCGTCATCAAACGTTAAGTGTGCAGACCCTACGGGTTCAAGAACTATGTAGACATGACCGAGACACATCTCCAGTCAATAACCAATAGCGGAACCTGGATGCTCATATTGGCTCCTATATATTCTACGAAGAACTTTTTCGGTCAAACCGCATAACAACATACGTTATTCCCTTTGTCATCGATATGTTACTTGCCCGAGATTTGATCGTCGGTATCATCATACCTAGTTCTATCTCATTACCGGAAGTCTCTTTACTCGTTCTAAATACATCATCCCGCAACTAACTCATTAGTCACATTGCTTGCAAGGCTTATAGTGATGTGCATTACCGAGAGGGCCCAGAGATACCTCTTTGATACTCGGAGTGACAAATCCTAATCTCGGTCTATGCCAACTCAACAAACACCATCAGAGACACTTGTAGAGCATCTTTATAATCACCCAGTTACGTTGTGACGTTTGATAGCACACAAAGTGTTCGTCCGGTATTCGGGAGTTGCATAATCTCATAGTCAGAGGAATATGTATAAGTCATGAATAAAGCAATAGCAATAAAACTAAACAATCATTATGCTAAGCTAACGGATGGGTCTTGCCCATCACATCATTATCTAATGATGTGATCCCGTTGATCAAATGACAACACATGTCTATGGTCAGGAAACTTAACCATCTTTGGTTAACGAGCTAGTCAAGTAGAGGCATACTAGGGACACTCTGTTTGTCTATGTATTCACACATGTACTAAGTTTCCGGTTAATACAATTCTAGCATGAATAATAAACATTTATCATGAATAAGGAAATATAAATAACAACTTTATTATTGCCTCTAGGGCATATTTCCTTCAGTCTCCCACTTGCACTAGAGTCAATAATCTAGATTACATAGTAATGATTCTAACACCCATGGAGTCTTGGTGCTGATCATGTTTTGCTCATGAGAGAGGCTTAGTCAACGAGTCTGCAACATTCAGATCCATATGTATCTAGCAAATCTCTATGTCTCCCTCCTTGACTTGATCGTGGATGGAATTGAAGCGTCTTTTGATGTGTTTTGTTCTCTTGTGAAATCTGGATTCCTTTGCCAAGGCATTTGCTCCAGTATTGTTACAGAAGATTTTCACTGGACCCGATGCACTAGGTATTACACCTAGATCGGATATGAACTCCTTCATCCAGACTCTACCATTTGCTACTTTTGAAGGAGCTATGTACTCCGCTTCACACGTAGATCCCGCCACGACGCTCTGCTTGGAACTGCACCAACTGATACCTCCACCATTCAATATAAATACATATCCGGTTTGTGACTTAGAGTCATCCGGATCACTGTCAAAGCTTGCATTGACGTAACCATTTACGACAAGCTCTTTGTCACCTCCATAAACGAGAAACATATCCTTAGTCCTTTTCAGGTATTTCAGGATGTTCTTGATCATTGTCCAGTGATCCACTCCTGGATTACTTTGGTACCTCCCTGCTAAACTTATAGCAAGGCACACATTAGGTCTGGTACACAACATTGCATTCATGATAGAACCTATGGCTGAGGCATAGGGAATGACTTTCATTTTCTCTCTATCTTCTGCAGTAGTCGGGCATTGAGCCTGACTCAACTTCACACCTTGTAATACAGGCAAGAACCCTTTCTTTGACTGATCCATTTTGAACTTCTTCAAAACTTTATCAAGGTATGTGCTTTGTGAAAGTCCAATTAAGCATCTTGATCTATCTCTATAGATCTTGAAGCCCAATATATAAGCAGCTTCACCGAGGTCTTTCATTGAAAAATTCTTATTCAAGTATCCTTTTATGCTATCCAGAAATTCTATATTATTTCCAATCAACAATATGTCATCCACATATAATATTAGAAATGCTACAGAGCTCCCACTCACTTTCTTGTGAATACATGCTTCTCCAAAAGTCTGTATAAAACCATATGCTTTGATCACACTATCAAAGCGTATATTCCAACTCCGAGAGGCCTGCACCAGTCCATAAATGGATCGCTGGAGCTTGCACACTTTGTTAGCATCTTTAGGATCGACAAAACCTTCTGGTTGCATCATATACAACTCTTCTTTAAGATATCCATTAAGGAATGCAGTTTTGACACCCATTTGCCAAATTTCATAATCATAAAATGCGGCAATTGCTAACATGATTCGGATAGACTTAAGCATCGCTACGGGTGAGAAGGTCTCATCATAGTCAACTGATACGTCTCCAACATATCTATAATTTTTGATTGCTCCATGCTATATTATCTACTGTTTTGGACATTATTGGGCTTTATTATCCACTTTTATATTATTTTTGGGACTAACCTATTAACCGGAGGCCCAACCCAGAATTGTTGTTTTTTTGCCTATTTTAGGGTTTCGAAGAAAAGGAATATCAAACAGAGTCCAAACGGAATGAAACCTTTGGGAACGTGATTTTCTCATCGAATACAACTCAGGAGACTTGGACCCTACGTCAAGACACGTAATAGGAGGCCACGAGGTAGGGGGCGCGCCTACCCCCCAGGCACGCCCTCCACCCTCATGGGCCCCTGTTGCTCCACCGACGTACTTCTTCCTCCTATATATACCCACGTACCCCCAAACGACCAGAGACGGAGCCAAAACCCTAATTCCACCGCGTAACTTTCTGTATCCACGAGATCCCATCTTAGGACCTGTTCTGGAGCTCCGCCGGAGGGGGCATCGATCACGGAGGGCTTTTACATCAACACCATAGCCCTTCCGATGAAGTGTGAGTAGTTTACCTCAGACCTACGGGTCCATAGTTAGTAGCTAGATGGCTTCTTCTCTCTTTTTGGATCTCAATACAATGTTCTCCCCCTCTCTTGTGGAGATCTACTCGATGTAATCTTCTTTTCGCGGTATGTTTGTTGAGACCGATGAATTGTGGATTTATGATCAAGTCTATCTATGAATAATATTTGAATCTTCTCTGAATTCTTTTATGTATGATTGGTTATCTTTGCAAGTCTCTTCGAATTATTAGTTTGGTTTGGCCTACTAGATTGATCTTTCTTGCAATGGGAGAAGTGCTTAGCTTTGGGTTCAATCTTGCGGTGTCCTTTCCCGATGACAGTAAGGGCAGCAAGGCACGTATTGTATTGTTGCCATCGAGGATAACAAGATGGGGTTTTCTTCATATTGCATGAGTCTATCCCTCTACATCATGTCATCTTGCTTAAGGCGTTACTCTGTTTTAACTTAATACTCTAGATGCATGCTGGATAGCGGTCGATGAGTGGAGTAATAGTAGTAGATGCAGGCAGGAGTCGGTCTACTTGTCTCGGACGTGATGCCTATATACATGATCATACCTAGATATTCTCATAACTATGCTCAATTCTGTCAATTGCTCAACAGTAATTTGTTCACCCACCGTAGAATACTTATGCTCTCGAGAGAAGCCACTAGTGAAACCTATGGCCCCCGGGTCTATCTTTATCATATCAATCTCCTACTACTTAGTTATTTACTTTGCCTTTATTTTACTTTGCATCTTTATCATAAAAATACCAACAATATTATCTTATCATATCTATCAGATCTCACTCTCGTAAGTGGCCCTATAGGGATTGACAACCCCTATTTGCGTTGGTTGCGAGAATTTATTTGTTTTGTGCAGGTGCGAGGGACTCACGCGTAGCCTCCAACTGGATTGATACCTTGGTTCTCAAAAACTGAGGGAAATAATTACGCTACTTTGCTGCATCATCCCTTCCTCTTCGGGGAAAACCAACACAGTGCTAAAAGAGGTAGCAAGAAGGATTTCTGGCGCTGTTGCCGGGGAGGTCTACGCAAAAATCAACATACAAAGTACCCATCACATACCCTTATCTTCCGCATTACATTATTTGCCATTTACCTCTTGTTTTCCTCTCCCCCACTTCACCCTTGCCGTTTTATTTGCCCTCCGTCTCTCTCTATCCTCCCTCTATTTGCCTCTTTTTGTCCGCTTGCTTTTTGTTTGGTTGTGTGTTAGTTTGCTTGCTTGTCACGATGGCTCAAGATAATACTAAATTGTGTGACTTCACCAATACCAACAACAATGATTTTATTAGCACTCGGATTGCTCCTCTTACCGATGTTGAATCTTGTGAAATTAATGCTGCTTTGCTGAACCTTGTTATGAAAGATTCCTTCTCCGGCCTTCCTAGTGAAGATGCCGCTACCCATCTAAATAGCTTCGTTGATTTGTGTGACATGCAGAAGAAGAAAGATGTGGATAATGATATTGTTAAATTGAAGCTATTTCCTTTTTTTGCTTAGAGATCGTGCTAAAGCTTGGTTTTCGTCTTTGCCTAAAAATAGTATTGATTCATGGAACAAGTGCAAAGATGCTTTTATCTCTAAGTATTTTCCTCCCGCTAAGATCATCTCTCTTAGAAACGATATTATGAATTTTAAGCAACTTGATTATGAACATGTTGCACAAGCTTGGGAGAGAATGAAATTAATGATACGTAATTGCCCTACTCATGGTTTAAATTTGTGGATGATTATACAAATTTTTTATGTCGGATTGAATTTTGCTTCTAGAAATCTTTTAGATTCGGCTGCGGGAGGCACTTTTATGGAAATCACTTTAGGAGAAGCTACTAAACTCCTAGATAATATCATGGTTAATTATTCACAATGGCATACTGAAAGATCTACTAATAAAAAGGTGCATGCGATAGAAGAAATTAATGTTTTGAGTGGAAACATGGATGAACTTATGAAATTATTTGCTAATAAGAATGTTTCTTCTGATCCTAATGATATGCCATTGTCTACTTTGATTGAGAATAATAATGAATTTATGGATGTGAATTTTGTTGGTAGGAACAATTTTGGTAATAACGTGTATAGAGGAAATTTCAATCCTAGGCCTTACCCTAGTAATCCCTCTAATAATTATGGAAATTCCTACAACAATTCTTATGGAAATTATAATAATATGCCCTCTGATTTTGAATCTAATATTAAAGAATTTATTACTTCGCAAAAGAATTTTAATGCTATGATTGAATAAAAAATGCTTAAGATTGATGATTTGGCTAGGAACGTTGATAGAATTGCTCTTGATGTTGATTCTTTGAAACTTACTTCTATTCCACCTAAGCATGATATCAACGAGTCTCTCAAAGCCATGCAAATTTCCATTGATGAGTGTAAAGAAAGAACCGCTAGGATGCGTGCTAAGAAAGATGCCTTTATAAGAGCGTGTTCTTCTAGTTCCTATGAAAATAATGATGAAGATCTAAAAGTTATTGATGTGTACCCTATTAAACCTTTGTTTTGAAATATGAATCTTGATAATGATGGGACTAAATATGATCCACCTTTACCTAGAAGTCGTTCCAAGAATTCGGAATTTTTTAATCTTGATGCTAAAATTGATAAAAGTGGGATTAAAGAAATTAAAACCCTAGATGTTGCTAAACCCACTATTATAGATTTCAAGGAATTTACCTATGAAAATTGCTCTTTGATTGATTGTATTTCCTTGTTGCAATCCATGCTAAATTGTCCTCATGCTTATAGTCAAAATAAAGTGTTTACTAAACATATCGTTGATGCCTTGATGCAATCTTATGAAGAAAAACTTGAATTGGAAGTTTCTATCCCTAGAAATCTTTATGATGAGTGGGAACCAACTATTAAAATTAAAATTAAATATCATGAATGCAATGCTTTATGTGATTTGGGTGCTAGTGTTTCCACGATTCCAAAGACTTTGTGTGATTTGTTAGGTTTCCGTGATTTTGATGATTGCTCTTTAAACTTGCACCTCGCGGATTCCACTATTAAGAAACCTATGGGAAAAATTAATGATGTTCTTATTGTTGCAAATAGTAATTATGTGCACGTAGATTTTATTGTTCTTGACATAGATTGCAATCCTTTATGTCCTATTATTCTTGGTAGACCTTTCCTTAGAACGATTGGTGCAATTATTGATAGGAGGAAGGAAATATTAGATTCCAATTTCCATTAAGGAAAGTCATGGAACACTTTCCTAGAAATTAAATTAAATTACCTTATGAATCTATTGTGAGAGCCACTTATGGATTGCCTACCAAAGATGGCAATACCTAGATCTATCCTTGCTTGTTATGCCTAGCTAGGGGCGTTAAACGATAGCGCTTGTTGGGAGGCAACCCAATTTTATTTTTATTCCTTGATTTTTGATCCTGTTTAGTAATAAATAATTTATCTATCCTATGTTTTGGTTGTGATTTTTGTGTTTAATTAGTGTTTGTGCCAAGTAGAACCGTTGGGAAGACTTGGGGAAAGTCTTGTTACACTTGCTGTAAAAAACAGAAACTTTAGCGCTCACGAGAACTACTGCCATTTTTATTTGGAAAGTGCTATTTTGTTAATTATTTTTGAAGATGATTAATATATAAATTCCCCGCGTCCATAAATTTATTTTAGAATTTTTGGGGTTCCAGAGCTTGCGCTAGCTACAGATTACTACAGACTGTTCTGTTTTTGACAGATTCTGTTTTTCGTGTGTTGTTTGCTTATTTTGATGAATCTATGGCTAGTAAAATAGTTTACAAACCATAGAGAAGTTGGAATACAATAGGTATAACACCCATATAAATAAATAATGAGTTCATTACAGTACCTTGAAGTGGTCTTTTGTTTTTTTTCGCTAACGGAGCTCACGAGATTTTCTACTTTAAGTTTTGTGTTGTGAAGTTTTCAAGTTTTGGGTAAAGATTTGATGGATTATGGAACAAAGAGTGGCAAGAGCCTAAGATTGGGTATGCCCATGGCACCCCCAAGATAATCTAAGGACACATAAAATCCAAAGCTTGGGGATGCCCCGGAAGGCATCCCCTCTTTCGTCTACTTCTATCGGTAATTTTACTTGGAGCTATATTTTTATTTACCACATGATATGTGTTTTGCTTGGAGCGTCTTGTATGATTTGAGTCTTTGCTTATTAGTTTACCACAATCATCCTTGCTGTAAACACCTTTTGAGAGAGCCATACATGATTTGGAATTTGTTAGAATACGCTTATATCTTTTGAGTTATATAATTTTGCTCTAGTACTTCACTTATATCTTTTAGAGCACGGTGGTGGATTTGTTTTATAGAAACTATTGATCTCTCATGCTTCACTTAGATTATTTTGAGGGTCTTAATAGCATGGTAATTTGCTTAAAATCCTAATATGCTTGGTATGCAAGATCAATAATAAAACTCTCTTATGAGTGTGTTGAATACTATGATAAGTTTGATACTTGAGAATTGTTTTGAGATATGGAGATGGTGATATTAAAGTCATGCTAGTTGAGTAGTTGTGAATTTGAGAAATACTTGTGTTGAAGCTTGTGATTCCCGTAGCATGCACGTATGGTGAACCGTTATGTGATGAAGTCGGAGCATGGTTTATTTATTGATTGTCTTCCTTATGAGTGGAGGTCGGGGACGAGCGATGGTCTTTTCCTACCAATCTATCCCCCTAGGAGCATGCGCGTAATACTTTGCTTTGATAACTTGTAGATTTTTGCAATAATTATATGAGTTCTTTATGACTAATGTTGAGTCCATGGATTATACGCACTGTCACCCTTCCATCTTTGCTAGCCTCTCTAATACCGCGCACCTTTTCGCCGATATCATACACCCACCATATACCTTCCTCAAAACAGCCACCATACCTACCTATTATGGCATTTCCATAGCCATTCTGAGATATATTGCCATGCAACTTTCCACCGTTCCGTTTGTTATGACACACTCCATCATTGTCATATTGCTTAGCATGATCATGTAGTTGACATAGTATTTGTGGCAAAGCCACCGTTCATAATTCTTTCATACATGTCACTCATGCATCATTGCATATCCCGGTACACCGCCGGAGGCATTCATATAGAGTCATATTTTGTTCTAAGTATCGAGTTGTAATTGTTGAGTTGTAAGAAAAATAAAAGTGTGATGATCATCATTATTAGAGCATTGTCCCAGTGAGGAAAGGATGATGGAGACTATGATTCCCCCACAAGTCGGGATGAGACTCCGGACGAAAAATAAATAAAAGAGGCCAAAGAAGCCGAAATAAAAAAGATAAAGAAAAGAGGCCATAAAAAAAGAGAAAATGGCCAAATAAAAAAAATAAAAAATGGGAGAAAAAGAGAGAAGGGACAATGTTACTATCCTTTTACCACACTTGTGCTTCAAAGTAGCACCATGATCTTCATAGTAGAGAGTCTCTCATGTTATCACTTTCATATACTAGTGGGAATCTTTCATTATAGAACTTGGCTTGTATATTCCAATGATGGGCTTCCTCAAATTGCCCTAGGTCTTCATGAGCAAGCAAGTTGGATGCACACCCACTTAGTTTCTTTTTGAGCTTTCATATACTTATAGCTATAGTGCATCCGTTGCATGGCAATCCCTACTCACTCACATTGATATCTATTGATGGGCATCTCCATAGCCCGTTGATGCGCCTAGTTGATGTGAGACTATCTTCTCCTTTTTGTCTTCTCCACAACCACCACTCTATTCCACCCATAGTGCTATATCCATGGCTCACGCTCATGTATTGCGTGAAGATTGAAAAAGTTTTGAGAATGTCAAAAGTATGAAACAATTGCTTGGCTTGTAATTGGGGTTGTGCATGATTTAAATATTTTGTGTGGTGAAGATAGAGCATAGCCAGACTATATGATTTTGTACGGATAACTTTATTTAGCCATGTTATTTTGAGAAGACATAATTGCTTTGTTAGTATGCTTGAAGTATTATCATTTTTATGTCAATATGAACTTTTGTCTTGAATCTTTCGGATCTGAATATTCATACCACAATCAAGAAGAATTACATTAAAATTATGCCAAGTAGCACTCCGCATCAAAAATTCTGTTTTTATCATTTACCTACTCGAGGACGAGCAGGAATTAAGCTTGGGGATGCTTGATACGTCTCCAACGTATCTATAATTTTTGATTGCTCCATGCTATATTATCTAATGTTTTGGACATTATTGGGCTTTATTATCCACTTTTATATTATTTTTGGGACTAACCTATTAACCGGAGGCCCAGCCCAGAATTGCTGTTTTTTTGCCTGTTTTAGGGTTTCGAAGAAAAGGAATATCAAACGGAGTCCAAACGGAATGAAACCTTCGGGAACGTGATTTTCTCATAGAATACAACTCAGGAGACTTGGACCCTACATCAAGACACATAACAGGAGGCCACGAGGTAGGGGGCGCGCCTACCCCCCCAGGCGCGCCCTCCACCATCGTGGGCCCCCTGTTGCTCACCGGCGTACTTCTTCCTCCTATATATACCCACATACCCCCAAACGAGTAGATACGGAGCCAAAACCCTAATTCCATCGCTGTAACTTTCTGTATCCACGAGATCCCATCTTGGGGCCTGTTCTGGAGCTCCGCCGGAGGGGGCATCGATCACGGAGGGCTTCTACATCAACACCATAGCCCTTCCTATGAAGTGTGAGTAGTTTACCTCAGACCTACGGGTCCATAGTTAGTAGCTAGATGGCTTCTTCTCTCTTTTTGGATCTCAATACAATGTCCCCCCTCTCTTGTGGAGATCTATTTGATGCAATCTTCTTTTTGCGGTGTGTTTGTTGAGACCGATGAATTGTGGGTTTATGATCAAGTCTATCCATGAATAATATTTGAATCTTCTCGGAATTCTTTTATGTATGATTGGTTATCTTTGCAAATCTCTTCGAATTATCAGTTTGGTTTGGCCTACTAGATTGATCTTTCTTGCAATGGGAGAAGTGCTTAGCTTCGGGTTCAATCTTGCGGTGTCCTTTCCCGGTGATAGTAAGGGCAGCAATGCACGTATTGTATTGTTGCCATCGAGGATAACAAGATGGGGTTTTCTTCATATTGCATGAGTCTATCCCTCTACATCATGTCATCTTGCTTAAGGTGTTACTCTGTTTTTAACTTAATACTCTAGATGCATGCTGGATAGCGGTCGATGAGTGGAGTAATAGTAGTAGATGCAGGCAGGAGTCGGTCTACTTGTCTCGGACGTGATGCCTATATACATGATCATACCTAGATATTCTCATAACTATGCTCAATTCTGTCAATTGCTCAACAGTAATTTGTTCACCCACCGTAGAATACTTATGCTCTCGAGAGAAGCCACTAGTAAAACCTATGGCCCCGGGTCTATCTTTATCATATCAATCTCCAACTACTTAGTTATTTACTTTGCTATTTACTTTGCCTTTATTTTATTTTGCATCTTTATCATAAAAATACCAAAAATATTATCTTATCATATCTATCAGATCTCACTCTCGTAAGTGGCCCTATAGGGATTGACAACCCCTATTTGCGTTGGTTGCGAGGATTTATTTGTTTTGTGCAGGTGTGAGGGACTCGCGCGTAGCCTCCTACTGGATTGGTACCTTGGTTCTCAAAAACTGAGGGAAATACTTACGCTACTTTGCTGCATCATCCCTTCCTCTTCGGGGAAAACCAACGCAGTGCTAAAAGAGGTAGCATCAACTCCTTGAACTTGTCGAAAACCTTTCATGACAAGTCGAGCTTTGTAGACAGTAACATTACCGTCAGCGTCAGTCTTCTTCTTGAAGATCCATTTATTCTCTATTGATTGCCGATCATCGGGCAAGTCAACCAAAGTCCAGACTTTGTTCTCATACATGGATCCCATCTCAGATTTCACGGCCTCAAGCCATTTCGCGGAATCTGGGCTCGTCATCGCTTCCTCATAGTTCGTAGGTTCGTCATGGTCTAGTAACATGACCTCCAGAACAGGATTACCATACCACTCTGGTGCGGATCATACTCTGGTTGACCTACGAGGTTCGGTAGTAACTTGATCTGAAGTTTCATGATCATCATCATTAGCTTCCTCACTAGTTGGTGTAGGAATCACTGAGACTAATTTCTGTGATGAACTACTTTCCAATTTGGGAGAAGGTACAATTACCTCATGAAGTTATACTTTCCTCCCACTCACTTCTTTCGAGAGAAACTCCTTCTCTAGATAGGATCCATTCTTAGCAACGAATATCTTGCCTTCGGATCTGTGATAGAAGGTATACCCAACAGTCTCTTTTGGGTATCCTATGAAGACACATTTCTCCGATTTGGGTTCGAGCTTATCAGGTTGAAGCTTTTCACATAAGCATCGCAGCCCCAAACTTTAGGAAACAACAACTTAGGTTTCTTGCTAAACCACAATTCATATGGTGTCGTCTCAACAGATTTAGATGGTGCCCTATTTAATGTGAATGAAGCCATCTCTAAAGCATAAGCCCAAAACAATAGCGGTAGATCGGTGAGAGACATCATAGGTCGCACCATATCTAATAAAGTACGGTTATGATGTTTGGGCACGCCATTACGCTGTGGTGTTCCAGGTGGCGTGAGTTGCGAAACTATTCCACATTGTTTCAAATGAAGATCAAACTCATAACTCAAATATTCACCTCCACGATCAGATCGTAGAAACTTTATTTTCTTGTTACGATGATTTTCTACTTCACTATGAAATTCTCTGAACTTATCAAATGTCTCGGGAGCTAGTTGATGCAGCGGTGAGGAGAGGTGTTGATATCCTTTGCGTCCAAGAAACCAAATGGAGAGGACAGAAGGCGAAGGAGGTGGAGGATACCGGCTTCAAGCTGTGGTACACGGGGACGGCTGCAAACAGAAATGGCGTAGGCATCTTGATCAACAAGAGCCTCAAGTATGGAGTGGTAAACGTCAAGAGACGTGGGGACCGGATTCTCTTGGTCAAGCTGGTAGTTGAGGACTTGGTTCTCAATGTTATCAGCGCGTATTCCCCGCAAGTAGGCCACAATGAGAACACCAAGAGGGAGTTTTGGGAAGGCCTAGAAGACATGGTTAGGAGTGTACCGATTGGTGAGAAGCTCTTCATAGGAGGAGACCTCAATGACCACGTGGGTACATCTAACACAAGTTTTGAAGGGGTGCATGGGGGCTTTGGCCATGGCATCAGGAATCAAGAAGGAGAAGATGTCTTAAGCTTTGCTCTAGCCTACAACATGATTGTAGCTAACACCCTCTTTAGAAAGAGAGAATCACATTTGGTGACTTTTAGTATTGGCCAACACTCTAGCCAGATTGATTTCATCCTCTCGAGAAGAGAAGATAGGCGTGCGTGCCTAGACTGTAAGGTGATACCTGGAGAGAGTGTTGTACCCCAGCATAAGCTGGTGGTTGCTGACTTCCGCTTTCGGATTCGTGTCCAGCGGGATAAGCGTGCCAAAGTCGCTAGAACGAAGTGGTGGAAGCTCAAGGGGGAGGTAGCTCAGGTGTTCAAGGAAAGGGTCATTAAGGAGGGCCCTTGGGAGGAAGGAGGGGATGCGGACAATGTGTGGATGAAGATGGCGACTTGCATTCGTAAGGTGGCCTCGGAGGAGTTTGGAGTGTCCAGGGGAAGGAGAAGCGAAGATAAGGATACCCGGTGGTGGAATGATGCCGTCCAGAAGGCGATTA
The DNA here is from genome assembly GCF_018294505.1 of Triticum aestivum. Taxonomy (NCBI): domain Eukaryota; kingdom Viridiplantae; phylum Streptophyta; class Magnoliopsida; order Poales; family Poaceae; genus Triticum; species Triticum aestivum. The sequence continues at coordinate 170,333,391 of NC_057803.1, forward strand.
AAGAGAAGAAAGATTGCTTCAGACGCCTATACCTGGATAGGAGTGCAGACAACATAGAGAAGTACAAGATGGCGAAGAAGGCCGCAAAGCGAGCTGTTGGTGAAGCAAGGGGTCGGGCATATGAGGACCTCTACCAACGGTTAGGCACGAAGGAAGGTGAAAGGGACATCTATAAGATGGCCAAGATCCGAGAGAGGAAGACGAGGGACATTGGCCAAGTCAAATGCATCAAGGACGGAGCAGGCCAACTCTTGGTGAAGGACGAGGAGATTAAGCATAGATGGCGGGAGTACTTCGACAAGCTGTTTAATGGGGAGAATGAGAGTTCTACCATTGAACTAGATGACTCCTTTGATGAGACCAGCATGCGTTTTGTGCGGCGAATCCAGGAGTCTGAGGTGAAGGAGGCTTTAAAAAGGATGAAAGGAGGCAAGGCGATGGGCCCTGATTGTATCCCCATTGAGGTGTGGAAAGGTCTCGGGGACATAGCAATAGTATGGCTAACCAAGCTTTTCAACCTCATTTTTCGGGCAAACAAGATGCCAGAAGAATGGAGACGGAGTATATTAGTACCAATCTTCAAGAACAAGGGGGATGTTCAGAGTTGTACTAATTACCGTATTAAGCTGATGAGCCATACAATGAAGCTATGGGAGAGAGTCATTGAGCACCGCTTAAGAAGAATGACAAGCGTGACCAAAAATCAGTTTGGTTTCATGCCTGGGAGGTCGACCATGGAAGCCATTTTCTTGGTATGACAACTTATGGAGAGATATAGGGAGCAAAAGAAGGACTTGCATATGGTGTTCATTGACTTGGAGAAGGCCTATGATAAGATACCACGGAATGTCATGTGGTGGGCCTTGGAGAAACACAAAGTCCCAGCAAAGTACATTACCCTCATCAAGGACATGTATGATAATGTTGTGACAAGTGTTCAAACAAGTGATGTCGACACCGATGACTTCCCGATTAAGATAGGACTGCATCAGGGGTCAGCTTTGAGCCCTTATCTTTTTGCATTGGTGATGGATGAGGTCACAAGGGATATACAAGGAGATATCCCATGGTGTATGCTCTTCGTGGATGATGTGGTGCTAGTTGACGATAGTCGAACGGGGGTAAATAGGAAGTTAGAGTTATGGAGACAAACCTTGGAATCGAAAGGGTTTAGGCTTAGTAGAACTAAAACCGAGTACATGATGTGCGGTTTCAGTACTACTAGGTGTGAGGAGGAGGAGGTTAGCCTTGATGGCCAGGTGGTACCTCGGAAGGACACCTTTCGGTATTTGGGGTCAATGTTGCAGGAGGATGGGGGTATTGATGAAGATGTGAACCATCGAATCAAAGCCGAATGGATGAAGTGGCGCCAAGCTTCTGGCATTCTCTGTGACAAGAGAGTGCCACAAAAGCTAAAAGGCAAATTCTACAGGACGGCGGTTCGACCCGCAATGTTGTATGGCGCGGAGTGTTGGCCGACTAAAAGGCGACATGTTCAATAGTTAGGTGTGGCAGAGATGTGTATGTTGAGATGGATGTGTGGCCACACGAGGAAGGATCGAGTCTGGAATGATGATATACGAGATAGAGTTGGGGTAGCACCAATTGAGGAGAAGCTTGTCCAACATCGTCTGAGATGGTTTGGGCATATTCAGCGCAGGCCTCCAGAAGCTCCAGTGCATAGCGGACGGCTAAAGCGTGCGGAGAATGTCAAGAGAGGGCGGGGTAGACCGAATTTGACATGGGAGGAGTCCATTAAGAGAGACCTGAAGGATTGGAGTATCACCAAAGAGCTAGCTATGGACAGGGGTGCATGGAAGCTTGCTATCCATGTGCCAGAGCCATGAGTTGGTTGCGAGATCTTATGGGTTTCACCTCTAGCCTACCCCAACTTGTTTGGGACTAAAGGCTTTGTTGTTGTTGTTGTTGTTGTTATCAAATGTCTCAGACTTATGTTTCATTAAGTAGATATACCGATATCTGCTCAAATCATCTGTGAAGGTCAGAAAATAACGATACCCGCCGTGAGCCTCAACACTCATCGGACTGCATACATCAGTATGTATTATTTTCAATAAGTCAGTTGCTCGCTCCATTGTTCCGGAGAATGGAGTTTTAGTCATCTTGCCCATGAGGCATGGTTCGCAAGCATCAAGTGATTCATAATCAAGTGATTCCAAAAGCCCATCAACATGGAGTTTCTTCATGCGCTTTACACCAATATGACCCAAACAGCAGTGTCAAAAATAAGTTGCACTATCATTATTAACTTTGCATCTTTTGGCTTCAATATTATGAATATGTGTATCACCTACAACCGAGATTGAACAAAAATAGACCACTCATCAGGGGTGCATGACCATAAAAGATATTACTCATATAAATAGAACAACCATTATTCTCTGATTTAAATGAATAACCATCTCGCATCAAACAAGATCCAGATATAATGTTCATGCTCAATGCTGGCACCAAATAAAAATTATTTAGGTCTATAACTAATCCCGATGGTAGATGTAGAGGTAGCGTGCCGACGATGATCACATCGATTTTGGAACCATTTCCCACGCGCATCGTCACCTCGTCCTTAGCCAATCTTCGTTTATTCCGTAGCCCCTGTTTCAAGTTGCAAATATGAGCAACAGAACCAGTATCAAATACCCAGGCGCTACTACGAGCATTAGTAAGGTACACATCAATAACATGTATATCAAATATACCTTTCACTTTGCCATCCTTCTTATCTGCCAAATATTTGGGGCAGTTCCGCTTTCAGTGACCAGTCCCTTTGTAGTAGAAGCACTCAGTCGCAGGCTTAGGTCTAGACTTGGGCTTTGTCCCTTGAGTAGCAACTTGCGTGCCGTTCTTCTTGAAGTTCCCTTCTTCCCATTGTCGTTTTTCTTGAAACTAGTGGTATTGTTAACCATCAGCACTTGATGCTCCTTCTTGATTTCAACCTCCGCAGCCCTTAGCATTGCGAAGAGCTCGAGAATTGTCTTTTCCATCCCTTGCATATTATGGTCCATCATGAAGCCTTTATAGGTTGATGACAGTGATTGAAGAACTCTGTCAATGACACTATCATCACGAAGATTAACTCCCAGCTGAGTCAAGTGGTTATGGTACCCAGACATTCTGAGTATGTGTTCACTGACAGAACTATTCTCCTCCATTTTGCAGCTGTAGAACTTGTTGGAGACTTCATATCTCTCAACTCGGGCATTTGCTTGAAATATTAACTTCAACTCCTAGAATATCTCATATGCTCCATGACGTTCAAAACGTCTTTGGAGTCCCAATTGTAAGCCGTAAAGCATGGCACACTAAATTATCAAGTAGTCATCGGCTTTGCTCTGCCAGACGTTCATAATGTCCAGAGTTGCTCCTGCAGCGGGTCTTGCACCTAGCGGTGCTTTCAGGACGTAATTCTTCTCTGCAGCAATGAGGATAATCCTCAAGTTACGGACCCAGTCCGTGTAGTTTCTACCATCATATTTCAAATTAGCTTTCTCTATGAACGCATTAAAATTCAAGGGAATGGTAGCACGGGCCATTGACCTACAACAACATAGATATGCAAAAAGTATTAGGTACTAAGTTCATGATAAATTAAAGTTCAATTAATCATATTACTAAAGAATTCCCACTTAGATAGACATCCCTCTAGTCATCTAAATGATCACATGATCCATATCAACTAAACCATGTCCGATCATCATGTGGGATGGAGTAGTTTTCAATGGTGAACATCACTATGTTGATCATATCTACTATATGATTCACATCCGACCTTTCGGTCTCAGTGTTCCGAGGCCATATCTGCATATGCTAGGCTCGTCAAGTTTAACCTGAGTATTCTGCGCATGCAAAACTGGCTTGCACCCGTTGTATGTGAACGTGGAGCTTATCACACCCGATCATCATGTGGTGTCTCGGCACAACGAACTGTAGCAACGGTGCATACTCAGGGAGAACACTTACACCTTGAAATTTAGTGAGGAATCATCTTATAATGCTACCGCCGTACTAAGCAAAATAAGATGCATAAAGGATAAACATCACATGCAATCAAAATATGTGACATGATATGGCCATCATCATCTTGTGCCTTTGATCTCCATCTCCAAAGCACCGTCATGATCTCCATCGTCACTGGCTTGACACCTTGATCTCCATCGTAGCATCATTGTCGTCTCGCCAACTATTGCTTCTATGACTATCGCTACTGCTTAGTGATAAAGTAAAGCAATTACACAGCGATTGCATTTCATACAATAAAGTGAAAACCATAAGGCTCCTGCCAGTTACCGATAACTTCTACAAAACATGATCATCTCATACAACAATTTATATCTCATCACGTCTTGATCATATCACATCACAACATGCCCTACAAAAACAAGTTAGACGTCCTCTACTTTGTTGTTGCAAGTTTTACATGGCTGCTACGGGCTTCTAGCAGAAACCGTTCTTACCTACGCATCAAAACCACAACGATTTTTCGTCAAGTGTGTTGTTTTAACCTTCAACAAGGACCATCCGTAGTCAAACTCGATTCAACTAAAGTCGGAGAAATAGACACCTGCCAACCACCTATGTGCAAAGCACGTCAGTAGAACAAGTCTCATGAACGCGGTCATGTAATGTCGGTCCGGGCCTCTTCATCCAACAATACCGCCGAATCAAAGTAAGACGTTGGTGGTAAGCAGTATCACTATTATAACCCATGACTCTTTGTGTTCTACTCGTGCATATCATCTATGCATAGACCTGGCTCGGATGCCACTGTTGGGAAACGTAGCATGCAATTTCAAAAAAATCATACGATCACGCAAGATCTATATAGGATATGCATAGCAACGAGACGGGGAGAGTGTGTCTACGTACCCTCGTAGACCGAAAGTGGAAGCATTAGGTTAATGCGGTTGATGTAGTCGAACATCTTCACGATCCAACCGATCCAAGTACCGAACGTACGACACCTCCGTGTTCAGCACACATTCAACACGATGACGTCCCTCAAGCTCTTGATGTTGGGGAACGCAGTAATTTCAAAAAAATCCTACGCACACGCAAGATCCATCTAGGTGATGCATAGCAATGAGAGGGGAGAGTGTTGTCTACGTACCCTCGTAGACCGTAAGCGGAAGCGTTATGACAATGCGGTTGATGTAGTCGTACGTCTTCACGATCCGACCGATCCTAGCACCGAAGGTACAACACCTCCGCGATATGCACACGTTCAGCTCGGTGACGTCCCACGAACTCTAGATCCAGCTGAGTGTTGGGGGAGAGCTTCACCAGCATGACGGCGTGATGACGGTGATGATGAATTTACCGGCGCATGGCTTCTCCTAAGCACTACAACGATGTGACCGAGGTGGAAATCCGTGGAGGGGGCACCACACACGGCTAAGAAATCAACTTGTGTGTCTATGGGGTGCCCCTTCCCCCGTATATAAAGGAGTGGAGGAGGAGAGGGTTGGCCCTCTCTATGGCGCGCCCTAGGGGGAGTCCTACTCCCAGCAGGAGTATGATTCCCCCCTTTCCCTAGTCGGGGTAGGAGAGAAGGAAGGGGGAGAGAGAAGGAAGGAAAGGGGTGCCCTCCTCCTTGGCCTTCCTCTCCTCTATTCCCCTAAGGTCCAATAAGGCCCATATACTCCCCGAGGGGTTCCGGTAACCCCCCGTACTCCGATAAATGCCCGAACTCACCCGGAACCATTCCGATGTCCAAACATAGGCTTCCAATATGTCGATCTTTATGTCTCAACCATTCTGAGACTCCTCGTCATGTCCGTGATCATATCCGGGACTATGAACTACCTACGGTACATCAAAACACATAAACTCATAATATCGTTCGTCACCGAACGTTAAGCGTGTGGACCCTACAGGTTCGAGAACTATGTAGACATGACCGAGACTCATCTCCGGTCAATAACCAATAGCGGAACCTAGATGCTCATATTGGTTCCTACATATTCTGCGAAGATCTTTATCGGTCAAACCGCATAACAACATACGTTGTTCCCTTTGTCATCGGTATGTTACTTGCCTGAGAGTCGATCGTCGGTAACTCAATACCTAGTTCAATCTCGTTACCAGCAAGTCTCTTTACTCGTTCCGTAATGCAACATCCTGTAACTAACTCATTAGTCACATTGCTTGCAAGGCTTATAGTGATGTGCATTACCGAGAGGGCCCATAGATACCTCTTTGATACACGGAGTGACAAATCCTAATCTCGATCTATGCCAACTCAACAAACACCATCAGAGAAACCTGTAGAGCATCTTTATAGTCATCCAGTTATGTTGTGAAGTTTGATAGCACACTAAGTGTTCCTCCGATATTCGGGAGTTGCATAATCTCATAGTCGTAGGAACATGTATAAGTTATGGAGAAAGCATTAGAAGTAAACTAAACGATCAAAGTGCTAAGCTAATGGATGGGTCAAGTCAATCACATCATTCTATAATGATTTGATCCTGTTTATCAAATGACAACTCTTTGTCCATCGCTAGGAAACTTAAGCATCTTTGATCAACGAGCTAGTCAGGTAGAGGCATACTAGTGACACTTTGTTTGTCTATGTATTCACACATGTACTAAGTTTCCGGTTAATACAATTCTAGCATGAATAATAAACATTTATCATGATATAAGGAAATATAAATGACAACTTTATTATTGCCCCTAGGGCATATTTCCTTCACCCCCGCCCGCCCCCGTATATAAAGGCGGAGAGGGAGGAGGCCGGCGGCCATGAGGGGGCGCGACAAGGGGGAGCCCAACTAGGATTCCCAATCCTAGTTGGACTCCCTTTCCTATTCCAAGAGGGGGAAAGAGGGAAGGAGAGGGAGAGGGGGAGGAAAGAGGAGGTCGCGCCCCCTCCCCCTAGCCCAATTTGAACTCCCTTGGGGGGAGGGGCGCACGCCACCCTGTGGGCTGCCCTCTCCTAGTCCCTTATAGCCCATTAAGACCCATAACTTTCGGGTGGGGGGGGGTTCTGGTAACCCCTCGGTTCCCCGAAAAATATCTGAAACGTCCCGAAACCTTTCTGGTGTCCGAATACCTTTGTCTAATATATCAATCTTTACCTCTCGACCATTTCGAGTCTCCTCGTCATGTCAGTGATCTCATCCGGGACTCCGAACAAACTTCTGTCACCAAAACACATAACTCATAATACAAATCGTCATCAAACGTTAAGTGTGCGGACCCTACGGGTTCAAGAACTATGTAGACATGACCAAGACACATCTCCAGTCAATAACCAATAGCGGAACCTGGATGCTCATATTGGCTCCTACATATTCTACGAAGATCTTTTTCGGTCAAACCGCATAACAACATACGTTATTCCCTTTGTCATCGATATGTTACTTGCCCGAGATTCGATCGTCGGCATCATCATACCTAGTTCTATCTCGTTACCGGAAGTCTCTTTACTCGTTCTATATTGCATCATCCTGCAACTAACTCATTAGTCACATTGTTTGCAAGGCTTATAGTGATGTGCATTACCGAGAGGGCCCAGAGATACCTCTTTGATACTCGGAGTGACAAATCCTAATCTCGATCTATGCCAACTCAACAAACACCATCAGAGACACCTGTAGAGCATCTTTATAATCACCCAGTTACGTTGTGACGTTTGATAGCAGACAAAGTGTTCGTCCGGTATTCAGGAGTTGCATAATCTCATAGTAAGAGGAATATGTATAAGTCATGAAGAAAGCAATAGCAATAAAACTAAACAATCATTATGCTAAGCTAATGGATGGGTCTTTCCCATCACATCATTCTCTAATGATGTGATCCCGTTGATCAAATGACAACACATGTCTATGGTCAGGAAACTTAACCATCTTTGGTTAACGAGCTAGTCAAGTAGAGGCATACTAGGGACACTCTGTTTGTCTATCTATTCACACATGTACTAAGTTTCCGGTTAATACAATTCTAGCATGAATAATAAACATTTATCATGAATAAGGAAATATAAATAACAACTTTATTATTGCCTCTAGGGCATATTTCCTTTAGTCTCCCACTTGCACTAGAGTCAATAATCTAGATTACATAGTAATGATTCTAACACCCATGGAGTCTTGGTGCTGATCATGTTTTGCTCATGAGAGAGGCTTAGTCAACAAGTCTGCAACATTCAGATCCATATGTATCTAGCAAATCTCTATGTCTCCCTCCTTGACTTGATCGCGGATGGAATTGAAGCGTCTCTTGATGTGTTTTGTTCTCTTGTGAAATCTGGATTCCTTTGCCAAGGCATTTGCTCCAGTATTGTCACAAAAGATTTTCACTGGACCCGATGCACTAGGTATTACACCTAGATCGGATATGAACTCCTTCATCCAGACTCTCGTAAGTGGCCCTATAGGGATTGACAACCCCTATTTGCGTTGGTTGCGAGGATTTATTTGTTTTGTGCAGGTGCGAGGGACTCGCGCGTAGCCTCCTACTGGATTGATACCTTGGTTCTCAAAAACTGAGGGAAATACTTACGCTACTTTGCTGCATCATCCCTTCCTCTTCGGGGAAAACCAACGCAATGCTAAAAGAGGTAGCATCAACTCCTTGAACTTGCCGAAAACCTTTCGTGACAAGTCAAGCTTTGTAGATAGTAACATTACTGCCAGCGTCAGTCTTCTTCTTGAAGATCCATTTATTCTCTATTGCTTGCCGATCATCGGAAAAGTCAACCAAAGTCTAGACTTTGTTCTCATACATGGATCCCATCTCAGATTTCCTGGCCTCAAGCCATTTTGCAAAATCTGGGCTCGTCATCGCTTCCTCATAGTTCGTAGGTTCATCATGGTCTAGTAACATGACCTACAGAACAGGATTACCGTACCACTCTGGTGCGTATCATACTCTGGTTGACCTACGAGGTTCGGTAGTAACTTGATATGAAGTTTCATGATCATCATCATTAGCTTCCTCACTAGTTGGTGTAGGAATCACTGAAACTGATTTCTATGATGAACTACTTTCCAATTTGGGAGAAGGTACAATTACCTCATGAAGTTCTACTTTCCTCCCACTCCCTTCTTTCGAGAGAAACTCCTTCTCTAGAAAGGATCCATTCTTAGCAACGAATATCTTGCCTTCGGATCTGTGATAGAAGGTATACCCAACAGTCTCTTTTGGGTATCCTATGAAGACACATTTCTCCTATTTGGGTTCGAGCTTATCAGGTTGAAGCTTTTCACATAAGCATCACAGCCCCAAACTTTAGGAAACGACAACTTAGGTTTCTTGCTAAACCACAATTCATATGGTGTCGTCTCAACGGATTTAGATGGTGCCCTATTTAATGTGAATGAAGCCATCTCTAAAGCATAAGCCCAAAACGATAGCGGTAGATCGGTGAGAGACATCATAGGTCGCACCATATCTAATAAAGTACGGTTATGACGTTTGGGCACACCATTACGCTGTGGTGTTCCAGGTGGCGTGAGTTGCGAAACTATTCCATATTCTTTCAAATGAAGGCCAAACTCATAACTCAAATATTCACCTCCATGATCAGATCATAGAAACTTTATTTTCTTGTTACTGATTTTCTACTTCACTCTGAAATTCTATGAACTTTTCAAATGTTTCAAACTTATGTTTCATTAAGTAGATATACCGATATCTGCTCAAATCATCTGTGAAGGTCAGAAAATAATGATACCCGCCGTGAGCCTCAACACTCACCGGACCGCATACATCAGTATGTATTATTTTCAATAAGTCAGTTGCTCGCTCCATTGTTCCGGAGAACGGAGTTTTAGTCATCTTGCCCATGAGGCATGGTTCGCAAGCATCAAGTGATTCATAATCAAGTGATTCCAAAAGCCCATCAACATGGAGTTTCTTCATGCACTTTACACCAATATGACCCAAACAGCAGTGTCACAAATAAGTTGCACTATCATTATTAACTTTGCATCTTTTGGCTTCAATATTATGAATATGTGTATCACCTACAACTGATATTGAACAAAAATAGACCACTCATCAAGGGTGCATGACCATAAAAGATATTACTCATATAAATAGAACAACCATTATTCTCTGATTTAAATGAATAACCATCTCACATCAAACAAGATCCAGATATAATGTTCATGCTCAATGCTGGCACCAAATAACAATTATTTAGGTCTATAACTAATCCCGACGGTAGATGTAGAGGTAGCGTGCCGACGGCGATCACATCGACTTTGGAACCATTTCCCACGCGCATCGTCACCTCGTCCTTAGCCAATCTTCGTTTATTCCGTAGCCCCTGTTTTGAGTTGCAAATATGAGCAACAGAACCAGTATCAAATACCCAGGCGCTACTACGAGCATTAGTAAGGTACACATCAATAACATGTATATCAAATATACCTTTCACTTTGCCATCCTTCTTATCTTCCAAATATTTGGGGCAGTTCCGCTTTCAGTGACCAGTCCCTTTGTAGTAGAAGCACTCAGTCGCAGGCTTAGGTCCAGACTTGGGCTTCTTCCCTTGAGTAGCAACTTGCGTGCCGTTCTTCTTGAAGTTCCCTTCTTCCCTTTGCCCTTTTTCTTGAAACTAGTGGTATTGTTAATCATCAACACTTGATGCTCCTTCTTGATTTCAACCTCCATAGCCTTTAGCATTGCGAAGAGCTCGGGAATTGTCTTTTCCATCCCTTGCATATTATGGTCCATAATGAAGCCTTTATAGCTTGATGACAGTGATTGAAGAACTCTGTCAATGACACTATCATCATGAAGATTAATTCCCAGCTGAGTCAAGTGGTTATGGTACCCAGACATTCTGAGTATGTGTTCACTGACAGAACTATTCTCCTCCATTTTGCAGCTGTAGAACTTGTTGGAGACTTCATATATCTCAACTCGGGCATTTGCTTGAAATATTAACTTCAACTCCTAGAATATCTCATATGCTCCATGACGTTCAAAACGTCTTTGAAATCCCGATTGTAAGACGTAAAGCATGGCGCACTAAATTATCAAGTAGTCATCAGCTTTGCTCTATCAGGCGTTCATAATGTCCGGAGTTGCTCATGCAGCGGGTCTTGCACCTAGCGGTGCTTCCAGGATGTAATTCTTCTGTGCAGCAATGAGGATAATCCTCAAGTTACGGACCCAGTCCATGTAGTTTCTACCATCATCTTTCAACTTAACTTTCTCGATGAACGCTTTAAAATTCAAGGGAATGGTAGCACGGGCCATTGATCTACAACAACATAGATATGCAAAAACTATTAGGTACTAAGTTGATGATAAATTAAAGTTCAATTAATCATATTACTAAAGAATTCCCACTTAGATAGACATCCCTCTAGTCATCTAAATGATCACATGATCCATATCAACTAAACCATGTCCGATCATCACGTGAGATGGAGTAGTTTTCAATGGTGAACATCACTATGTTGATCATATCTACTATATGATTCACATCCGACCTTTCGGTCTCAGTGTTCCGAGGACATATCTGCATATGCTAGGCTCGTCAAGTTTAACCTGAGTATTCTACGCGTGCAAAACTGGCTTGCACCCGTTGTATGTGAACGTAGAGCTTATCACACCCGATCATCATGTGGTGTCTCGGCACAACGAACTGTAGCAACGGTGCATACTCAGGGAGAACACTTATACCTTGAAATTTAGTGAGGGATCATCTTATAATGCTACCGCCGTACTAAGAAAAATAAGATGCATAAAAGACAAACATCACATGCAATCAAAATATGTGACATGATATGGCCATCATCATCTTGTGCCTTTGATCTCCATCTCCAAAGCACCGTCATCATCTCCATCGTCACTGGCTTGACACCTTGATCTTCATCGTAGCATCATTGTCATCTCACCAACTATTGCTTCTATGACTATCGCTATCGCTTAGTGATAAAGTAAAGCAATTACATAGCGATTGCATTTCATACAATAAAGCGACAACCATAAGGCTCCTGCCAGTTACCGATAACTTTTACAAAACATGATCATCTCATACAACAATTTATATCTCATCATGTATTGACCATATCACATCACAACATGCCCTACAAAAACAAGTTAGATGTCCTCTACTTTGTTGTTGCAAGTTTTACATGGCTGCTATGGGCTTCTAGCAGGAACCGTTCTTACCTACGCATCAAAACCACAACGATTTTTCGTCAAGTGTGCTGTTTTAACCTTCAACAAGGACCGTCCGTAGTCAAACTCGATTCAACTAAAGTCGGAGAAACAGACACCCGCCAACCACCTGTGTGCAAAGCACGTCGGTAGAACAAGTCTCATGAACGCGGTCATGTAATGTCGGTCCGGGCCGCTTCATCCAACAATACCGCCGAATCAAAGTAAGACATTGGTGGTAAGCAGTATCACTATTATCACCGACAACTCTGTGTGTTCTACTCGTGCATATCATATATGCATAGACCTGGCTCAGATGCCACTGTTGGGAAACGTAGCATGCAATTTCAAAAAAAATCATACGATCACGCAAGATCTATATAGGATATGCATAGCAACGAGACGGGGAGAGTGTGTCGACATACCCTCGTAGACCGAAAGCGGAAGCGTTAGGTTAATGCGGTTGATGTAGTCGAACGTCTTCACGATCCAACCGATCCAAGTACCGAACGTACGACACCTCCGTGTTCAGCACACGTTCAGCACTATGCCGTCCCTCAAACTCTTGATGTTGGGGAACGCAGTAATTTCAAAAAATTTCCTACGCACACGCAAGATTCATCTAGGTGATGCATAGCAATGAGAGGGGAGAGTGTTGTCTACGTACCCTCGTAGACCGTAAGTGGAAGCGTTATGACAATGCGGTTGATGTAGTCGTACGTCTTCACGATCCGACCGATCCTAGCACCGAAGGTACATCACCTCCGTGATATGCAGACATTCAGCTCGGTGACGTCCCACGAACTCTAGATCTAGCTGAGTGTTGGGGGAGAGCTTCACTAGCATGACGGCGTGATGACGGTGATAATGAAGTTACTGGCGCATGGCTTCTCCTAAGCACTACAACGATATGACCGAGGTGGAAATCTGTGGAGGGGGGCACCACACACGGCTAAGAGATGAACTTGTGTGTCTATGGGGTGCCCCCTTCCCCCGTATATAAAGGAGTGGAGGAGGAGAGGGTTGGCCCTCTCTATGGCGCGCCCTAGGGGGAGTCCAACTCCCAGCAGGAGTATGATTCCCCCTTTCCCTAGTCGGGGTAGGAGAGAAGGAAGGGGGAGAGAGAAGGAAGGAAGGGGGGCGCCCTCCTCCTTGGCCTTCCTCTCCTCTATTCCACTAAGGCCCAATAAGGCCCATATACTCTCCGAGGGGTTCCGATAACCCACCGGTACTCCGATAAATGCCCGAACTCACCCGGAACCATTCTGATGTCCAAACATAGGCTTCCAATATATCGATCTTTATGTCTCAACCATTCCGAGACTCCTCGTCATGTCTGTGATCATATCCGGGACTACGAACTACCTACGGTACATCAAAACACATAAACTCATAATATCGTTCGTCACCGAATGTTAAGCGTGTGGACCCTACGGGTTCGAGAACTATGTAGACATGACCGAGACTCATCTCCGGTCAATAAACAATAGCGGAACCTAGACGCTCATTGAGAGAGTCCTGGATTAGGGGGTATCCGGATAGCCGGATTATATCCTTTGGCCGGACTGTTGGACTACGAAGATACAAGATTGAAGACTTCGTCTCGTGTCCGGATGGGACTCTACTTGGCGTGGAAGGCAAGCTAGGCAGTACGGATATGGATATCTCCTTCTTTGTAACCGACCTTGTATAACCCTAGCCCCCTCCGGTGTCTATATAAACCGGAGGGTTTTAGTCCGTAGGACAACATACAATCATACCATAGGCTAGCTTCTAGGGTTTAGCCTCTCCGATCTCGTGGTAGATCAACTCTTGTAATACTCATATCATCAAGAATAAATCAAGCAGGACGTAGGGTTTTACCTCCATCAAGAGGACCCGAACCTGGGTAAAACATCATGTTCCATGCCTCCTGTTACCATCCACCTTAGACGCACAGTTCGGGACCCCCTACCCGAGATCCGCCGGTTTTGACACCGACATTGGTGCTTTCATTGAGAGTTCCTATGTGATGTCGCCATAAGGATGCCTCATCTCGTTGTTAAAAACAACATTACCGCCAGGGGAGCTCTGGCTGTCGGCCAAACTCTCCGGCTAGGCAGTTTCGTCATGACTGCCTGTTCGGCCGCTGCACCGACGATGATTTCTTGGGTCATCAAAAACAGCCTCCACGTTGGCTCGTAATTCGCTGAGAAGATGGCTCCAATGGAGCTCTCTTCCCTAAATGATCTCTTGGATCGCATCGCCGCCTTGGGAGTCGCTACGGACTATGATCGGATTGGGCTTAAACCCGATCAAAGGGAGATTAACTCTCCATCGGCCACCCATCACGTTGCGGTGGTGGAGGAACAATCGACAACTCTTCCTCTATTTTGAGGACTAACTATGTCCGAATTCCTGAGCTCTCCGAGCCGGATACCCGCTTACGGGAGGACATCACCCAAGCCCTGGATCTAGAATCAGGCAGCGGACCAGACTTATCGGGCAGCACTCCGGAACCCGAACTTCCAATATTGGAAACTCCTCAGCCCCAGGGTCTTAGATCGGGCAGGGGTTCGGACTCAAATCCACCCACCCACCCAAACATAAACGATCTTTCCCACATCAGGCAAGAGCCCCATGAAACAGTACATCATTATTGGGCCAGATTCCTCCTTGTGATGAACAAGGTTAAGGACTGTCGCGAGGAAGATGCAATCTCACTTTTCCGCAATAATTGCACGGATAAGGGAATCCTTAACGCCTTAAGTCGCCGTGACATATCACGCTTCGCTGACTTGGCGTCCATAGTACGAAAGTACTGTGCGATGGAAAGCGCCTGGAAAACCGAAACGAAATTTTGGGATAATCTGGCTCCGAATATACACCCAGTCCGAAGTAAAAGGGTGCACTATCATAAGACACCCGAGCTAGTTGCAAAGAAACAAAAACCCTCTACAGGGCATGGAACCGTACTAGAGGGATGGCTTAACGGACCCTGTAAAATTCATAGTACAATGGATACAATACCAATGCACATCCTTAGAGCATGTTGGATACTCCGGCAGGTGGCCAAAAGTGGTGAGGATCTTCTTATCCCAAATGCTACAGAGCACCATCCCGTGGATAACAATACGATGTTAACAGTCTTTGAGACCTTCACGTCAAATAATAGGCGCAAGCGAACACTCCACAGCATGGCCGAAATCTACCACGTAGCAGCAATAAATCCATGGAGTGACACGGCTATTACCTTCAATGCCAGTGACGAACCTAAATTCCGAACAGCCCGAGCACCAGCCGCACTGGTCCTCAGTCCAATTGTGGACGGCTTTCGACTCACCAAAGTAATCATGGACGGCGGCAGCGGATTAAACCTCATCTATGAGGAAACTCTTCAAAAAATGGAAATGACTGGAACCGCATTGAGCAAAGTAGCACAACCTTCAGGGGAATCATACCCAGTCGGGAGGCACGATGCGCTGGGAAAATCACACTAGATGTGGTATCCGGTACGCCAAAGAACTATAGGTCTGAAGAAATTACATTTCAAGTGGCCCCGTTCAGCAGTGGATACCATGCCCTTTTAGGACGTGAGGCGTTCACGATCTTCCAAGCCGTACCCCATTATGGGTACATGAAGCTCAAAATGCCTGGGCCCAACGGAATCATCACCCTCGCCAGTGATCCGGACACAGCACTCCGTGCCGAAAACAAAACAGCCGCACTGGCCCTCGAGGCATTATCCGAAGCCCTCTCGGCCGAGGAATTAACCACGCTACACTCCACAGTGGACAGGGACGACGTGATACTCGATAAGAGATCCAAGTCCACCTCTTTTAAACCAGCGGATGAAATAGTCAAATTCCAAGTCCACCCAACGGACCCTACAAAACAGCCTCCATCGGGGCACAGTTAAACCCCACCGTGGATGCTGCACTACGAGAGTTCCTGCGCGAGAATTGGGACATATTCGCCTGGCATCCCTCAGACATGCCAGGAATCCCATGCAGGCTGGCCGAGCATAGCCTCAATATCCTAAAGGGATTCAAGCCGGTCAAGCAAGCTCTTCGGTGTTTCTCTGAGCCTAAGAGATAGGCCATGGGAGAGGAACTAGCCAAGTTATTGGAGGCTGGATTCATCAGAGAAATAAAACACCCGGACTGGCTAGCAAGCCTGGTGATGGTACCAAAGAAGGATAAATACTGGCGCCTTTG